>NC_056726.1:177443609-177628609 GCF_019279795.1 Protopterus annectens
AAATTGTTTTCCCATGAGAATAACACAGCCTTGCAAGGCACCTTGTACATTACAGTATCCTTTTGTGATTGTAGCTGTTTCAAGGACCCTAGACTGTTACGATACAGTGGACAGTTAATTTCTTAATACGTTGCTTTGTCTCTCTGGTAAGGAGTTGTACTGATATCTTCGATAGAGCTCACAAGGCCATCCTCCTCTGGGGAAGGAGTGCTGTTATGCATGTACATACATTTATTGTTCTGTAACCCAGCAAATAATTAATGATGACAGACATGAGCCTGCTGTACTGCTTACTGCCAGGTTCAGAATTCCATCACAGTACAGCTTAGCTTCACCAATTACATGCAGGCTTAGTTCTACTGCCATATTGTACGGTACAATTCAATACATTATATAGTATTTCGAGTGTAAACTGGAACTTCATATTGTGGTGTATTCAATGGACTGAGTTGTCTTGCCTTAGCTAACGTTCTTTGGGGGCGGGGGAGGTGCATGACGTAAGGATTGTGAGACAGGATGTATGTACATGTGCATTGGCTTGTCAATAAAGTTTGGAGTTGGTAGCAACAGCACACAGTTGTCCCGCGTCTTCTTTCTAAAGCAAAAGAACACGACATGGTGTCAGAAGTGCTGTGTGGCTGTGCCTGGGATTGTCGAACACTTGCTGAAGACCGTACGAGTGGCCTAGTGACGTGGTGAGCGGACATGTCGGACGAAGAGAATGGTCGGCAGCCGCGGGCTAGAATTAACATGGCGGCTAGGGCTCCCAATGCTACGTTTAGTATTCAGCCGCCGGAGCCCTTTGATTTCTCCAAACCTCATGAATGGACACGATGGATACGTCGTTTTGAACGGTTCCGTCAGGCCAGCAATCTATCTTCAAACCCAGAAGGGAATCAGGTGAACACCCTGATATACTGCATGGGTGATGAGGCAGACGACGTCTTGAGAGGCCTCAAGCTAACCGATGCAGAGCATCAGGAGTATGCCAAAGTGAAAGAGGGCTTTGAAAGATTTTTGTATTGTCAAGAAGAACATTGTTTATGAACGTGCACGATTTAACATGCGCAAACAAGAACTGAATGAGACTGTTGATGCTTTTGTTACTGCACTGCATGCCTTAGCTGAACACTGCAGTTATGGGACGCTGCACGATGAGCTCATAAGAGATAGAATTGTTGTGGGCTTGGCTGACACCAGACTGTCCGAGAGGATGCAGATGGAAAAAGAGCTGGACTTGGAGAGAGCCGTAAACATGGCCAGACAGTCGGAGGAGGTTAAGAAGCAGCAGACGGCTTTGAGGTGCGACAGTAGTGCACTGCAGTATAACATGAATGCTGTGCAGACACCACTTGACACCAAACACCGGCTGGAGACCTCGAAAGGTTGGGGCAAGTCCTTGACACCGATTTTTCAGCGACAGATGCAAAAGATTAAAGACGCTCCAATTTCGCAGTGCTACAGGTGTGGGGGCCCATTTCATCACAAACTCCTATGCCCGGCGACTGCTGCAAGATGTCGCTCGTGGGAAGAAGGGCCACTACCAGCGAGTCTGCAGGCAGGTTAAGGTGGTGCAGTGTATCGAGGAGGACGAGGAGCTTGGAGAGCGAGAAGAACAGGGCTTCTTCCTTGGTTCTGTCTCCTCCGGGAACCATTCCTGGATTGTGGAGGTTCAAATAGAGGGCACATCTATGTCTTTCAAGCTTGACACGGGGGCGGATGTTACTGTTATTTCCAAGTCAGACCTGGACAACTTGTTCAGGGGGAAGAATGCTCCTGTGCTCCAGCAGCCGGAGAAACCCTTGTTGGGTCCTGGAGGGACGCCACTGGAGGTTACAGGATTCTTGGAGCTTCAGCTTGGTTATGGACAAAGACAGACATACGAGAAGGTGTATGTTGTCAAAGGACTCCGCACGCCGCTTTTAGGTCTTCCTGCTATTTTGGGGCTGGGTCTCCTGAAGCGTGTTGATACTATCACCATGGAGTCTTTGAAGACCTCATACCCTGAACTGTGCTCTGGGTTGGGGGTAGTGCAGCGGAAATACCACATAAAGCTTCAGCCAAATGTGGTGCCCTACTCTCTGAAGACCCCCAGGAGGATACCACTACCATTGATGGGGAAAGTGAAGGAGGAGTTAATGAGGATGGAGACGCTGGGTGTCGTTACCAGAATGGAGGAACCTACTGACTGGTGTGCAGGCATGGTTGTTGTTCCAAAGAAAGACAGTAACAGACTGAGACTGTGTGTAGACTACACTAAGTTAAATGAATATGTATGCAGGGAGAGGTTCGTGCTGCCCTCGGTTGAACAGAGTCTTGGGATGCTTGCCGGGCTTAAGGTGTTTAGTAAACTGATGCCAATATGGGATTTTGGCAAATCCCTTTGTCAGAGGAGTCGGCTGCGCTTACCACATTCATAACCGCCTTTGGGCGTTTTTGCTTCAATCGCCTTCCCTTTGGCATTAACTCTGCACCAACACTTTCAACGCATGATGTCAGAGGTCATTGAAGGACTAGAGGTGTGATTTGCCACATGGACGACGTGCTGGTCTGGGGTCGCTGCCAGGAGCACGATGCCCGACTTCATGCATTAAAGAGACTGGAAGAGGCAGGCATTACGCTGAATGTGGGGAAATGTGACCTGTCGAGGAGCAAAGTGACCTTCTTGGGCCATGTCATCACTGATTCTGGCATAAGCCCAGACCCAAGGAGGACCGGCCCATCACGGAGATGGAAGCCCCTGCTACAGTAGGAGAACTCAGGAGTTTCCTGGGCATGGTGAATCAGGTGGGAAAGTTCATCCCTCATTTGGCTGAAAGGGATAGAGCTCTGAGAGACTTATTATCAAAGAAGAACAGCTGGTACTGGGGTGGGGACCAGGAAAAGGCATTCAATGACTTAAAAGATGCGATCACCTCACCTCCAGTTTTGGCCGTATACCGAATAGGGATACGAAGGTTTCTGGATGCATCATCCTTTGGGTTAGGGAGCGTGCTGCAGCAACAATGGGAGGACGGCTGGAGACCTGTGGCATACGCATCAAGGTCACTCTCACCTACAGAGCAACGATATGCCCAGGTTGAGAAAGAGGCTCTAGCGTCTACCTGGGCATGCGAACGCTTCAGAGATTACCTATTAGGTAAATCGTTTTGTCTAGAAACTGATCACAAACCACTGGTTTCATTGCTTGGAGGTCAAGCACTGGATCTTCTACCGCCTAGAATCCAACGCTTCAGGATGAGACTGATGCAGTTCTCATACACAGTGCAGTACGCTCCAGGGAAATCACTGTGGGTGGCAGATGCTCTGTCACGTTCTCCACTTAAAACCAAGCTAACACTGGAGGAAACAAAGTTAATGGAGGACACGGATATCTACGTAAACAGCATTGTGGAAAACATGCAGGTGAAGCCATCCTTCCTCCAGACACTACGGGACCAGCTGAAAGCAGACAGTGTGTGTGTGCGGGTTATGGAACTGTGCAGTCAGGGGTGGCCGCTGTATGCGAACCAGGAACCCTTACTGAAGAGCTACTGGCCAGATCGTTCTACACTAACAGTGAAAGATGGGTTGCTGTTAAAAGATTCATGCCTTGTTATCCCATCCGCCATGCGTAATGAGGTGTTGTTAAAATTGCATGAGGGGCATCAAGGCATTGTGAAGTGCAAAGCCAGAGCCTGTCAGTCCGTCTGGTGGCCTGGGCTCAGCCAACAGATAAATGACATGGTTTTGGGATGCAGGACGTGCATCTCAGAGAGAAGGAACCATCCTGAGCCCCTCATCCCAACTGAATGTCCTGACAGACCATGGCAAAGAGTGGGCACGGATTTATTTGAACTGAAAGGGAATACTTACCTTCTTGCTGTGGATTACTTATCCAGGTTTTTTGAGATCACATTGTTGAAACACAGCAAATCCAACGAGGTCATCACCCACCTAAAGTCTTTCTTCGCTCGCCATGGCATCCCAGAGGTCCTCGTGTCGGATAATGGACCTCAGTTTTCTGGGCGGTCTTTTGTGGACTTTGCAACTGCTTATGGCTTCGAGCATGTCACAAGCAGCCCCAGGTTCCCGCAGAGTAACGGGGAGGCAGAACGTGCGGTTCAGACTGTGAAGAACCTGCTAAAAAAAAGTGTCGATCCGTACATGGCTCTTCTGGCGTACAGGACAACGCCACTGCAGAATGGATATAGCCCTGCGGAACTTCTCATGGGACGTCGGTTGCGGACTTCTCTTCCGATTCACCCTTCACAGTTGGACCCTGTGCTGCCTGACTGGAGAAGGCTTGTGGGGAGAGAGGAGGAGAAGAGGGTGTATAATGCGGCAAACTACAACAGACGCCATTGGGCAAGGCCGCTGGGTGACGTGTTGCCCGGTGACCAGGTGTGGGTGACAGATATGAAGACCCCAGGTACTGTAGATCAAAAACATTATTCGCCGAGGTCATTTAAGATAGACGTGCCACAAGGGACTGTGCGACGAAACCGTGTGCATTTGATCCCCTTACCTATACCTGAGGGTGAATCATCTCCGGTGTGTCAGGAAAGTGTGTTAAGTAAGACCGTTGAGGCCTTGCCACCTTGCAATGGCCTTCCCCTGGAAACCCGGGTACATAGTGATGTTGTGAGGACCAGATCAGGAAGGATTATTAACAAGCCGGACCGATTGGATCTGTAGAGATCAGTCTGTAAATAGCAATGTCATTTGTGTTATAGTAATGCGAACATAGCTAAGTGAGCATTTTGTGTCGATGTACCAAGTTCGTAGTGAAGTTGAAGAAAAGGAATAGTTCTGGGTTGTGTAATAAGTGAAAATGGGCCTTATAGAAAAGGAGATGTGGTGTATTCAATGGACTGAGTTGTCTTGCCTTAGCTAACGTTCTTTGGGGGCGGGGGAGGTGCATGACGTAAGGATTGTGAGACAGGATGTATGTACATGTGCATTGGCTTGTCAATAAAGTTTGGAGTTGGTAGCAACAGCACACAGTTGTCCCGCGTCTTCTTTCTAAAGCAAAAGAACACAACACATATGTGTTTCTATATATTTTACGAACAACATCCATCCGGCCATATGCATGTTGTTCCGTCCTTTACCTTGACCGTGTGTATTTGTCCGTCCAGCTACGCTAATCTCCACATGTGATGTCCCAGTTTCCCCTTCTTTGCCTGTAGCACCCTGTTAGGACGTCCTGTTTGGTAGGCACCTGTTCCGCTATATGTGATCGACTTCACTGCAAAGATAATCATCGATGCGGTGGTCCAACGACCCGACTTGTCCACATGTGTACAGTTATGTGCACCGTGTCGTATGCAAACCTAGATGGTTTGGACGGGTACATACTACATGCCGGATGTACACATTCTGCTGACACATTCACATGCAGCCATTTACATATCTGTACCCGCGGTGGGTTGGTGACATGTGGTAATGATTTGCCCGCGTGGCATTGCCTAACACAAACATCTTACCACAGTTCAGGTATGCACATTGTGTGTGGTTGTATAGCTGCACACGGATGCTAGCAGGTTTGGGTGCAGGGGTATACATGGGTGTGACTGACATGTACAATGAGGCTATTGTGTAGTACATCCGAATGGATGGGTTCTGCTTCTGGATATTACACTTCATCATACACCATCCAGTGTATGCAACAGAGACGTTGCTGGGTCTGGGATATGTTGCTATGCACATATTTGCCTGTGTTTGAGGTATCTTGCTTCCTTACTGTTGTTATGTCAGCACAGCTACCCGGCTATGTACTGTCACTACTGCTTGTGACCATTATGGTTGGCACCTTTTCCAATGCCCATAGTGGGGCATGTTATGTGGACACTTCGGAATTTGCAGGACTACACATACCCAGGGCTAGTGCAGTTGACAGAACTTCACTTGTTTGCCATACTATGAGCTTATTCTGTAAGCGTTTGGGTTCCTTATTTATTTTCTTATGCCATGTCTGTGTTCCATATCGTAATGTATATGTTTTATGCTACTATTTACATGTATATTGCGGCAATTTGCGTGGCAGGGGATCGGAGGTCATTTTCCATTCTTACGATTGTTGCAGGGACACGACTGTCCAATCAGGGACTGTCCATGGCACATTGGGACAGCAGGTAACCCTGGTGACCATGCCCATGTCGCTACTGGGGTTTCCACCTTTTCCATTTTCCGATCTGGGATATTTCCGGGACTCACATCTGACTTTACAGGCCGACACATACAAACGGTCACTATATAGCATAGAAATTCACTTGTTTGCCTAAATAATATGCTTATTATTGTGGCAATTTCCTGCTTATTCTGTTTCTTGTGTCATTTAGGTATTTCTGTTACAGAAATAACCAATTCATGCTACCATTACATTAAATACGGGATATCATTGTGTCCTACAATCGTAGCACATCAGCCATTTCTAATACGTTTTTTTGGGACACAACTGTCCATGGAGAGACTGCCCCAACCAAAGTGGGACAGGTGGTGACCTTAGTCGCTGCTCCTATGTCGGTGCGGCGCGCTGACATGCGGCTGTACACCTTCTCTGAGTGTAAACACTGACAGTGCATTGCGAGACGAACGCGGTCTTATTCGTATCCTTTGCTCCTTGGACGGGTACACTTATGCCTTCGTGGCTTCTATTTGCTTCTCCGTTAATTTGGGACGGGGACTATGTTGCATACTGTACAGGCGTTTCATTCTGCACAGGACCTGGCTGCTGCCATTACTATTGTGGGCGGACCGTGGCTGTCAGCACATTAGGTTGCTCACCTCATGCCGGCTTAGACACGCCTCCAGACGCATCCTACCTGGGCTCGCTCACGTACACTACGTACGTGTCTGTGATTCCGGTGCACTCTCATTAATATGTATATGGCGCTACTGCGCCGGATATTCCATGCACCGCCGGCGCAGGCCTTACGCCGGCCTTGCGCCGAGCTTCATGAATCCCGGGGAGTGTCTTGATGGTCATCAGGCATGCAGATAAAAAAGCACTTAGAAAAAAAATCCAGAGAAATCTCTTTTCAATACAAAATGTTTTCTGAATCATATTGTTTGACAGAAAATAATAACTGGATAAAACCATAACTACATCTTTTTCAAGTATTTCAGTTTTTATGTTTGCTATACTTTGCCAGCACTTCCTGATGATAATCAGCCCTGTCTCAGCCAGTCAGTTGATTTGGTCCTACTTCCCACATCACCAAAGGCAGGATTTATTTGGAGGGACCATTTTTAAGGCAGCCGTCAGTGGTGTACCACTGAGCTGCCCTAGGGTTCTGCTCATTCTGTCACTCATTCCTTTGCACAACAGAATAAACTGCAGGGTCATTTGTTCAAACGTTCATTTTATTGGATATATACATTATCATAACAGTTAAGTGGTGTGTGTGTGTGTGTGTGTGTGTGTGTGTGTGTGTGTGTGTGTGTGTGTGTGTGTGTGTGTGTGTGTGTGCACGCACATGTGTGAGCGAAAGTTTGTGGATTATGGTTGCAGTAAGGGTTAGGGAAGAGGATAAACACTGTGTATGTACAAGTGAGTTTTAGAATTAGGGTAAAGGTTAGATAAGGAGATAGATTTCACGGTGTATGTATACATGTGTGTGTGTGTATGTGTGTGTGTGTGTGTGTGTGTGTGTGTGTGTGTGTGTGTGTGTGTGTGTGTGTGTGTGTGCATGCATATGCGTCTATCTCTGAACATGTCTTATTTAGTGATAGTGTTACAAAATGTTTGTTTTTAAGGAAAGGTGTAGGGTTAAAGTTAGGGGCAAGGAGATAGCCAGGGTTAGATGGTTAGCATATATTCCTAAGGTGGTGCAGGTTAAGTGTGCAGTACGCTTTAGGATTTTCAGGATTACTTTTTATAAATATCAAAACCACATAATCTCCCTTCCTGATGAAATTTGGAAATTCATACTGAAATGGAAATACTGAACAGCATAGTACATAATGATATCTACCATTTTAAATTATTTCAAATGGATTTCATTACAAAAAGCATCTGCTTTAAGGGCCCTTCAACATCTTAATAATTGTACAAAAAGTACTGTTTCATTTCTTATAAATAAACTTCAGTTTTAATAACAATTTCCTTTTGCAGATTATGACCAATTTCCTATAGTGCAAATGATGCCTCAAAATATCTTAACCTTATTTTCCTCTAAACATGTGCCACATTTCTTTCTGTAGATCACCAAGTTTTCTACTATTACTTTCAAAACACTTTTTCTTCTCCTGTGTCAGTGATCTCCAGCATTCCAGCCGTCGTTAATGTTCAATAAATGGAATATTGCCATGTCTCTGAATTAAACTCTTAATGCAGAAAAGTAGCCACATCCCAAGTAGATGACAAACATTAAGCCACTTCCTGCATAAAACTAGAGCTACCTAAGCAACTGTGGCCAAAAAACACAGGAGTTATTTCAAGGTTCCTTTGACAGGGTTGAAACGTACCAGACAAACAATGCTGCCATTGGTAGGGAACGAACAGACGACAGGCAATGCAAATGAAAATGTATGAGATGGAAATGCAGCAGCACTAAACCAATGTGGAGGAGTTTGTCAAATACACACCCAGGCACCTCAGACAATGCTACAGCACTGTGCTTTCTCAATGAGGCATGAGGAAGCTTGTCATTCAGACTAGGAATACTGGGCATGAGTTCATAAGTGATACAAGACCTACTCAGGAAGGACTAACACTATACCCACAGAGGATGGACAGCAGCCTGTAATGACCACTGGAGATAAGTAAATACCAGGCTCTCAGTCTGCAGACTATTATAGGCCTAAGCCAACAACCGGAAGTTAGAATCAAACCCTGCTTCTGTGAGGTAAAGACTTTAATCATTATGACTACCCCTCCCCCAAGAACATCAGCATTTCTTTGATACTGCCTGAATACCACTGGCCAGGAATTCTGGCAGGACAAAGGAAAAACAGCTATATCAACGGACCTGCCAGCACAGATAATACACGTTGTCCTTCATGAAACTGTACCATCATGTTTCTTTGGATACCTAATTACACACAGCATGAAAAGCACTATTTATGGATATGGTGGGTAGATGACAAACAAATCTTTGATGCCCACCTCTATAATACTGATGTAAATAAAGCAAACCAGTTCCCCTAAAAGTGTGAACTGTTCATCCAGAAGGTTCAGATCCGGTGGACTATAGCATTACTATGGTGGTGATGACCACCAAAGCCAATCAGAAGGACCTAGGCAGGTCACAAATTTTAATGGCAGATAGCATGTCACACTCCTGAAAACATCTCTACACTGTCCATGCCTTCACTGGAACAGCAACAACAAGGCAGATGGTGCCAATGAGTTCTATACTTATATGCAAAAAGTCTTGCTGGCATACGTACACTGTGTTGTTTCATACTGGACCAAATAAAACATATGCCCCGGATGTATGACCAGATTATGTTACTACAGACTTTGAATTCACTGCCTTAAATTTTGTCTCTGCAAACTTCATCTGCAACCCTGAACTCACACTGAAGAAATTTAATAGCGGTAGTACCTGACATGTCTGTAGAAGATTGACACATAATTCACAGCTTAGATGAGAATGCTAATAGCTTTACCAGTCTTGTCATTGTCAGCTGTGATATGGTCCTCATCTTTGACCAAGCCTAAGGCTATGGAAGGTCCTGACACCATGACACTAGACACCAATGGATAAAGAGATTGTTGCTTATGTTCTCTGAAGCATATCTAGACTTGTACATCTCAAACTGCCAAATATGATGAATTACACTGCATACTTGCATATTAAATGCTACCTCTGAAGATGCCCTGCACATTCTCTGCACCACATTCACACATTTATTTCTCTCACCATGACCAGCCAGCTCTGTTGATCTGCTGGCAAGCAGTTATATTGCATGTAAGGTAACATGTTTATGACCCCTGTGCTCTCCATATTATGCACAAACTGTACTTCAACAACTGTACAGAGTCCCAAGTCACCATGCATGATATTCAGAATGACTGTGCTGGTGTTCCATGTTTTAGGTAGCTTTGGAGGTAGCAAATAAACTTTTGGCCACCTCATTGTTTTCTTCTATAAATTAGTTTTTTTCTTGTCTACCAATGTTGATATAATCATTTTACTTGTTTCCTTTTATTCTGTTTTCCGTTGTTTCCTTTCTCAGACAACAGTGAAAATCAGTGTTTTGATTTCCTACTATTTCATCTGTTTTTTTTCGCCTAAAATCTAATTTCATTCACCAAATAAATCTTTAATGTCTTATCTCTACTTAATTTTCACAAATTTATACCCTGTTGTGTATCATGGTTAACAACCCTTGTGGGCCATTTTAAGCCTAGCCACTTTTCCTTAAATGTGTCGATTAAACCCTTTATCTTGTGTTTGACAGGTAAACACCTTAACCATTATGCCAACCTCTAATCACCTTGCATTTTTATCGTATCTTCTCTTAATCTATTCACTGTCCTATGTTAGAAATTTTTTTAAAAAACAAATATGGAATATTTTTTCTCAAATGAGAATAATTTTAAGAAAAAGTGTTTTGCTTTTAATCTATTTTCATCTTGTAACGCTATGGATTTCTCCTGGATGGCATTTCATAAAGCCAGATTTAATAATGGCATTCTTTGTTCCAAGACCTGTGTAAAATTCTCCAAATTCATTAACTATAAAATACATTTTCAGCTGAAAAAGGTTACACATTCTCATAATTCATTTCAGTACTGAAAAATATCTGTCTGTTCTTATTTCCTGAGAATTTGCCTCCAGCATAGAAAATGTCACATTATTCGAAAAGGAATAGTTATTAATCATACTGAAACATTCTATCCTGTATTTCATGCAGTCAGAATACATATTTTGTAAAACAAGCAGAATACATTTTCAGCACAGCATCTAAGCCTTTCTGTTTTCTGTCCCCCCCCCCCCATTTCATAAGATGGGATATAAGTAGTACTACTATAATTTAGACCAGTTTACCATTATCAGTTGATTAGTAAAAAAGTAGACATTTTCATGCACTGACACACAAGAGTCCATGTGTCTCTGAATCAAACTTTTAACTGCAGTAAATATTCCCCCTACATATTCATGCACCTACAATCACATATACACACACACACACACACACACACACACACACACACACACACACACACACACACACAAAACCACACATTCACTGTCACACAGATACATGGAGATACATGCGTGCACCCACAGAAATACACACACACACACACACACACACACACACACACACACACACACACACACACACATTCTGACACACATTCACAAGAAGGCCGGGGAGACAATTATCAGAATATAATTTCAGCTCGTGTGATATTTGTGTGTGAGTGTGTTTATGTTTGTATACCCATAAATATATATATATATATATATATATATATATATATATATATATATATATATATATATATATATATATAGTTTTTAACTGAATTTTGTTTTCCCTCTTACACTGAGTTAAAAATTGATCAAATTCTTTTCTGCACTAGGTAAAGAAGCAGTGACTTTCCTGGATATTCAAAAAGAACTCCAATGCTGGTGGTAAGAGGTGTGGATAAAACGGACTGTCTCCATGATGCATGAAAATGATATTCATAGAAATATTAGCTGCAACAAGGAAAGCGTCTGCAACTACCTTGAGTTCAAATTGGAACTGTCCTGCAACAAGCACCACTGATGGACTATGCATCACGTTGGCACTGATACCCTCATGCAGTCTCCCAGGCACACATATTCACACACACATACAGATAGACACAGACACACCAACAAACATCTTGTCTATGCTGATGCCACAGAATGTGCCATTTCTTAGGTAACTTACCAGGGTGGAAGACCAAAACGTATACCTCATGCCCTCGGCATGTCTGAGCTAGAATCCTGCCAGCACAGTTAACTGGTGAATGTTTAAAAGCTTTCATGGAAATGGAAGAGACCAAATATCAGGTGTATGATAACATTAAAAGTGATAGCTTAAACTAGTGTTACCTTTGAGACACAAGCTCAAATATTTCATAGCTGGACATTTTCTGCCAACAGTGTGATAAGATCTCAATTCCATGATAAAGACACAAGTATTTAAATTTTGTTTAGATCCAGAGTGTCAACACACTAAAAGTAAAATGCTATACATATTAGTCATTGATAAGTTTTAAAGGGCTTTTTATGCCACTTTAAATAGTGGGTATTTCAGTCTATTCCGAGTGATGCTGAAAATGTTGCTGCACTAATAAGAAATATTGTTACTCAATAAAGCTATATTTAAAACTAAACAGTCTAAATTGATTCTAAAGCCTATGCCACATTCTGATAACAGACAGAATAACTGTAGCTACAGTCTAGGATAAATGTAGGCAAAGGAGGGGGGGGGGGTCACATAGCTTGATTTTGTGCCAGTAATAATAAAATGATCTGTAACCAGTGGAAAGCATGCTACTAATGGAGTTGCATTTAAAGAATGCAATAAACTACTATGTAAAGTGTAGTATGGCAAAGGGGTCAGCTGCCCCAGATGGAATCTGTTGAAGACATAACTGGTACCTCAGAAGTTCTTCCGATTAGGCATGAGTACAGTACCAGCAGTAATTGAACTAGCCATGTCTGATACTGTAGCTGTTTAAAGGAATACCTTGAAATGCATTAACTGCAACAGTTATTTTCTAGAAGCTCCTGCTACAGCTGCAAAGTTGGAAAGACTTTTTTTTTGTCCTTAACTTGCAAGAGGACATGTTTTTGTCCTCAAATCTGGGCTGACAAAGGCACCAGTCAAGGACTAACCAGGGCACTATATAAGCTACCTACAGTTCTCTACTAAGGCATTTACATTGTTGTTAAACAATAGATTAAGTTAAATCAGAGACTGTAAAATTTCCCTTGTGAAATAGTAACATCCAGCATAAATCTCTGGCAGCCACAATCATCTGCAAATAGTAGACAGAGAAAGCTTTAAGATAAACAGAGACTAAGCTGAAATCCTGGAAGCTGACAAGACCAAAAGAACAGGAGTTCAAGAAAATAATTAAGGCATTTGAACCACAGAAAAAGGTGAGGTTAGCATAATGGATAAGGCCTTTACTTCACAAAAACAAAGTACAGGATTTGATTCTGACCTATACAGTCTGTAGACTAATACCCTAGTATTTACATATAAACCGATAACAGCAATTCTATGCATGGAGTTTTGGCTTCCTATCCGTGTGAAGCTGAGTTTGTCTATTACCCAATTTAAATGCAGCCTAGACCAGTGGATGGGGAACAGGAAATTTATACCAGGCCTGGCACCCATGTTCTTTATGGACAGAGGTACCTTATAAATGCCCGGCCCTCAATGTCCTATTTGGTTACAGGATGTCAATATTCTTTCAGGAAAACTTGCCTAGGCTTAGAAAGACCTCCTTGGTCATTAGCTTAGTTGTTGTTGTTGTGTCTTTCAGCTTTTCCCAGTTAGGGGTTGCCACAGCAGAACTCCGGTCCGCTAATGATTGGCAGTAGATTTTTACGTGCCGAGTTAGTGGCCCTGACACACAACCTTCAACGAAGGTATGCCCATTCATGCATGTCTCCACACAGAAGACACTCTAGCTGAGAATCGAACAGGACAACGTCTTACTGTGAGGTGACAACGCTACCGCAGCACCACCACCACCACAGTCATTAGCTTAGTAACAACTATAAATGTATGAATAAGAAAGAGATACAGAAGAAGAAGAAGAATGGCAGTATCTTAAAATAAATGTTTGACACTGACAAAGCAGAACTGCAATTGAGCCAAATATGGAAATAAAGTACATAAGGGAAAGTGATAATAGACTGCAAAAATCCAAGATGTTATCAAAAGAAAGAAGTTGTGCAAGAAGTGGATGGCAAAAAAGATGGACCAGGCTGAGAAGGAATCCTGGACAGCTAACAAAGAAGCCATGATTATAGTTGCAATGTCAAAGAACAAGGTATCACCAAACCTCTATCAACTTCCATAAAGTGACTTGGCAGATGGCACAAAGATGCTATTTCAGGCTGCAAGGTAATGACAGAAGATAAAGAAGATGGTCAGTAGACACAATTCATAAGCATCACCAGTAAATGCTGCTCACCAGTGCAAATGTATCAAGAAGGAATGGAAGGAGTACATAAAGAAGCTTCTAAATGAAGAAAGCCTCACAGCTCTGAGCCTGCTGCTGCAAATACTGGCAATGGACTACATCAACAAGTAGGTCAGAGAGAAACAATCAACAAAACTGTTGCATGCAAATAATGTGCCAATACAAGCAGACTCTGAAAAGGAACTTCAGGAAATAATAAAGGACTGAAATGTAAAAGTGAAGGTGCCTAGAATAAAAATGTACCTACAAGACAGTGGTTATGGCAGTAAATGTGGGAAATCAGAAGAAGCTGAAAACTGAAACAGAATTGAAAATACTGGAATGTGTTAACAGCTTTAAATATCTGGGCGGTGTGGTTGAGGAGAATGGAAATCTGAGTCAAGAGGTCAAAGCTAGAAAAGGAAGTGCTGCAATCAACTGGCAAAATATGCTAGGGATTGTGGGTAACAGAATAATACTAAAAAGCTAAAATGTAATGTGAACTAAACATTGCAATAACCAGTGCTTTTGATTGGCACATAAACTTGGTAGTGAAGGCAGAGCAGCTAAGGAAGCTTCTGGTAATGGAGATGAATTGTCTGAGACAGTTAGTAGGATACACTTAGTGGAAAAGATGAAAAAAATGAGAGCATCAGAGATAAAGCCAGACTAGAAAAAAACACAAAAAATGCCACAGTGGAGCAAAGTACCAGTGGAAATAAAACAATAAAATCCAAAAAAACTTCCAAAAATCCACAAGGTAAACCAAGGCAGATGTGATGAAAACCAGTTTAATGAACTGTAAGCGCTTTCATGCTCTCCTGAGCACTTCTTCAGACCATATAAAAAATACAAATTCACATACACTGCTTATAAAATACATAGCATTTCAAACTAACCTATCACAGAATAAAATCACTTAAATAGTCTCCGCCTTTTAAGAAAGGGTTTTAAAGGGATAGAGGTATTCAAACCTGTTGGTGTGTTGCTGTGTAGCCTAATAATCCAACTGCTCTCTTGCTGTTCTACAATGTTATTAAGATCTCCCAGTCTACCGCCAGGCTTAAGTTGTTCTAAAACTCTAAACATACCCAAAGACAGGACACAATTGAACAGGGGGAGGAAGCGTTCTCTACAACTATCGGAGACAGAGAAAATACCTTCTCAAATGATAAAGAAAATGTGGCAGAAGTCGAGCAGGGAATAATTTGCAACTTATCCAAAAGGACCTTTTCCAATATAGAGTTGAATGTTTTAAATAAAGGTATGTCATTTATACCAGCTTCTAACATGTATTTATCAGAGATGATAATTGACATAAAAATGTTTACCAGGAATGTTATGTTACGAATTATGTTTGAAAATACAAATATGAATATTTATAAGAAGCCAAGTTGTTATATGCCAGTTTTGGATCCTATACTAGAAGCATTTAACTGTATATGTGAAAATGAAGTTAAGTTAGAGCATATTTTATGAATACTACTAGTAAACGGAAACATTTTAGGAATTTGACCAATGATAAGTGTATTGTCCTGTATGACTTACAAAAGGATGATACAGTTATTTTCAGACCAGCAGATAAAGGAGGTTCTCTGGTCTTTCTTGACAAAGATTGTTATTTTGCATTAATGGATGAGTTATTAAATGATGTCAATACATATTGTTCCATTAATTTAGATATTGTTCATCACACCATTGATAAGATTTATAGAATTTTAAGTAGGTATTCAGCTAGTAATATGATTAATCTTGATTTATACAATTATTTTAAAATTACACATCCTATCATACCTGTTTTGAATGGTCTACCAAAAGTACATAAATCAATGCACAGACCCCCTATGAGACCTATTGTCTCTGGTGGGGGATGGGCCACTGAATCTATATCTATTTTTGTTGAGAAAGAACTAAGAAAGTTGGTAGATAAATCTGAATTGATTCTTAAAGATACTAGACATTTTATAGTCTCTAAGTCTTCGTTTTTAAGTTCTTGCACTGATTTGAATGACCTTAGTTTTATTACGTTGGATGTACAGTCACTTTTTACAAGTATACCCAATGAACAAGGTTTGAAAATATTCCATGATGTTATAAAAAGAGATGGCAGTTTTACTGATAGTAAGAATGTGTTGCTGTGTGGCCTACTTAGCATTATATTGGAAAGTACAGTTGTGTGCACCTACCATAAATGTAGATGTTCGAGTGTCTTCACTGTTGCAGTCATGACTGTAGGGTTCTCCCCTGCCGGCAGGCAGTCCTCGGTCAGCCAGAATCCCAAAGTCTGGGTCCAGTGTCAGCTGTTCAACCATGCTCCCTGACGTCAGAGCGCCAGGAGTACAAAGCTGACAGCCGATGTCATCTTCTCCAGTTTTTCTTGCCCCAGATGTCAGCAGTCCCAAAATGAGAAAGGTCCCATATCCTTTGCAAATACACCTCAGAAGAATGGTGAAAAAAGGAACCACACAAAAGTAAAAATAAGAGGGGACAGGAGGGAGGGAAACCCAGAATGCAACAGTGAAGACACTCGAACATCTACATTTATGGTAGGTGTACACAACTGTACTATGTTCATCGTGTTTCACTGTTGCAGTCATGACTGTAGGGTAGAATCCCAAAGCTGAAAGAAAGGGGGGTGGAGGTGGTCATAAAGAAGAAGGGGCGACTAAAAGGCCCTGCAAGACTGCAGAGGCAAAGCCTGCCCTAGACTTAGAGTAGAGAGGTAGATTGTAGTGCTTAGAAAAAGTATGCACTGAACTCCAAGTTGCAGCTTCCAAAATATCTTTGGTAGGAACTCCCCTGAGGAAGGTCGCAGAAGTGGCAGCAGCTCTGGTGGAATGAGTCCGTATACTCCCTGGGATTTGCTTTCCATGGTGTGAATAACAAAATCTGATTCCATGAGCAATCCATTTAGAAATGGTCTGTTTTGAAATGGCTTTACCTTGGGAACTTGAAGCATAAGAAACAAAAAATTGTTCTAATTTTCTGATGTCCTTGGTTCTGTCCAGGTAAAAACGTAGTTGTCTGTGTATATCCAAGGAATGTAAGATCCTTTCCCCTTTATTTTGAGGGGTGGGGAAAAAAGTTGGCAAGTGGATAGTTTGATTTAAAGCCACTTTGGAAACCACCTTAGGCATGAAGGTAGGATTAGTCCTCAAAGACACCCTGTCTTGATGAAAAATAATATAAGGTTCCACAGCCATAAGAGCTTGTAACTCTGAAACTCTCCTGGCAGAGGTTAGGGCTAACAGGATAGCTGTCTTCCAAGATAAAAACTTGATGTCAGAAGAGTCAGCAGGCTCAAAAGGAGGCAAGGTTAGTTTTTCCAAAACATAGTTGAGATCCCAAGCAGGAATGGGAGGAGATCTAGGAGGTCTTAAATTCTTAGCTCCTCTGAGAAACTGTCTCATGAGCTGGTGGGAAAAGATTGGAGGGTCTGTATTATAATGAGCAGAAATAGCAGAGGCATGTATGTTAATGGAAGATAAAGAGAGACTCTTATGTAAGAGATCTGTCAAGTAAAGTAAAATTAAAGGAATGTTCAGAAGAAGAGGATCAGAATCCTGAGCCTGCATCCAGGAACAAAATCTTTTCCATTTTCCTGCATAAGATTTTCTAGTGCTAGGACGTCTGGCTTCTAAAATGACATCCATAACCTGCTTGGGTAGGATAGAAGAAATCAAAGGCCCTGAATTAACCAGGCCGCCAGGCTGAGAGTTCTGACATGAGAGTGTAGAACCTGACCCTGATGTTGGGACAGAAGGTTCGGAGACTGAGGTAAAACCCAAGGGGGTTCCAGACATAGGTTTTTTAGAGTTGGGTACCAAAACTGTCGAGGCCAATTTGGGGCCAGCAAGATTATCATCTTGGGCTTGTCCTGTTTTATCTTTAACAATACCCGTGGAAGAAGATGAAGAGAAAGGCATATCCCGAGAGGTTCCTCCAACTGAATGATAGGGCATCCACTTTCCAAGCTTCTTTGTGGAAAGTCCTGGTGCAAAGATTCTGTAGTTGATGATTGAGATGGGATGCAAAGAGGTCTATGTGAGGACATCCCCAGACTGCTGTTATCATCCTGAATATTTTGGTGTCCAGCATCCACTCGTGTGGATCCAACAGGTTTCTGCTCAGACTGTCTGCCAGGAAGTTTTGCTTCCCGGGTAGAAACTGAGCTTGAAGGTCCAGATTGCAAGTGAGAGCTGTGTTCCAGAGATCCATAGCTAGTCTGCAAAGGGGGTAGGAATGAGATCCCCCTTGCTTGTTCATGTACCACATAACTGTGGTGTTGTCTGTCCGTATTAGTAGTTGTCCTGGTTGTAGAAGATTCCTGAAGGCCATTAGAGCTTTCTGAACGGCTAACATTTCCTTTAAATTGGTATGCAGGTGCTCCTGATCCTTTGTCCAAAGGCCCTGCAGACAGTTGCCCTGATAATGGGCTCCTCAAACATAATCCGAGGCATCCTGGTTAGAATCTGAGTGGCAGGAGGCAGACAGAAGGGTTTCCCTTTGTTTAGAGTACATGCCCTGGACCACCAAAGAAATTCCTTTTGAAGGCAAGGCAGGACAGAGATCAGTATGTCTAAACTATGGCAATGCTGAGACCATACACTTTTTAGGTACCACTGTATTTTCCTCATGTGTAGCCTTGCATATGGTACGAGAAGGATGCAGGAGGCCATGTAACCCAAAGCCTGCAGGAATCTCCTTGCAGATAGCTGAGTTAAAGTTGCCAAGGTTTTGAAAGTTGAAGCCAGCTGTAATTGTTTTTCAGATGTCAGAAATGCCATCTGGGTTGTGGTGTTTAGAAGAGCACCCAGAAAAGTTATCTGTTGTGAGGGTGTCAAATTTGACTTTTTTTATGTTTACAGAAAATCCCAGGAACTTGAGGAGGTTCTGTACAAATTCTAGATGCCTGAGTAAGACATCCTTGCTGTCTGCCTGAATTAGACAATCATCCAGATAAGGGTAAATTTGAATTCCCTTGAGTCTGCAGTAAGCTACTACTGGAGCCAGGCATTTGGTGAAGACCCTGGGCACAGTAGACAATCCAAAGGGCAGCGCAGAGAATTGAAAGTGCCTCGATCCGGCCTTGAACCTGAGGTATTTTCTGCATTCCTGCCTGATGGGAATTTGTAAATATGCCTCCTTTAAATCCAAAGTTACCATCCATGTATCTTTGGACAGCACTGGAAGTAGCTGCTGTAGAGTAAGCATCTTGAATTTAGGAATCTCTAGAAAGATGTTCAAGACTGACAGATCCAGAATGGGTCTCCATGACTTTTGCTTCCTGGGGACTAGAAAGAGCCTTGAGTAAATACCTTGTCCCATCTCTGAAAGTGGAAGCAGTTCTATGGCTTTCATAGCCAAAAGAGCTTCCACCTGGTTTAAGGCCTCTGTCCATTGATGTTTTGGAAGGTCTGGCCATCCACTTGGCCTTGGCAGGGTATGAAAATGGAATTTGTAACCTCTTAAAACCACATCCAGAACCCACTTGTCTTGGGTTATATGAGTCCAATTTTGATAAAAAAGAGAGAGTTTTCCTCTGAGAGGGGCTTCCAGGCAAGAAGTTCCTGCAGCCCAACAGAGGAAGTCATTGGGTTTGTTTCCTATGGGTTTGTGACCTGTCCTCTCCTCCCCTAGGGGTGGAAGCAGTCCACTGTCTTGGTTTATAAGAAGCTTGTGTTTGAGGCCTTCCTCTGGAGTGTCTATATCTACCCCTCTGAGGCCTGTCTGAAGTGGGAAAGGACCAATTTTTAGAAGGCCAATTCTTGCTAAATATTGATGGCTGTACTTGTAAGAAATCTTTAACTGTTTGCATGGATTTTGCCTTATCCTCCATCTTTTTAATCACCTCTTCAGCTTTTGATCCAAACAAAACATTATGTTGAACAGGAGCATCCAATAATTTAGCTTTTACTTGTTTTGGCAAATTTTGTTCCTTTAGCCATGCATGCCTTCTAATGACTGTGCCGGAGGCAGCAGCCCTACAAGAAGCCTCCAAGGCATCAAATCCACAGTGTAAACCATGCTTCCCAACTTGTTCAGTGGCATGCAATAAGTCATGTAATTCCTTATCATCTGCACAAGCAGAAATGGAAGTAAGCTTTTGTTTTAAAACAGACAAGAGAAATTGCTGGTATTTCAGCATATGAAACTGACAGTTTAAAGCCCTAATGGACAAAGTAGCAGAAGTGTACACTTTTTTGCCCATCTTTCTAAAGATCTAGAATCCTTTTCAGTGGGAATGGGATTTTTGGCAGAAGCGGCCTTAACTCCCTTAGGACCCTGAGAAATGGTTTCAGGGTCAGCAGAAGGGTCCTTGTATAAAAACTGGTGGGAATCAGGAACCCTGTAATATCTATCAGGCTTAACAGGAGCAGGAGGAAAAGAGTCAGGGGTTAAGTTAGCTTCCGAAAAAGCATCATCCACAATATCCAAAACAGGAGGAATAGCCAGGGGTCTATGTTGGGGGAGAAGAAGAAAATCCCTTAATCTTTTCTTAGATTCCAAATACTCCTGTCCTTCCCAGTGGAAATGTTCCCTCATTTCATGCAAAGTTTCCCCAAAAGAGAAATCCTCAGGGGGAGAAGCTGAAGGAATGGATTCCTCAGCATCAGAATCCTCATAAGGAGGGAAAGAATATTCCTGGTCAGAAGAAGAAACTGAAGAAACAGAAGCCTGTTCAGAGGAATCATAATAAACATCCTGCCTTGGCCTTTTATCTGGAGGGTGATGTGAACCCCTAATCATAGTAAGTAAATCCTCCGCCATCTTGAGTAACTGTTTCTGTGACTTGGGAGCCGGTTCAGAAGAGGCCTGTGTTGCAGTCTTTGATTTAGAAGGAGTATTTGCCTTTGTCTTTGCCTTTATTAGAAGCTGAGTAGGCCTGAAAACCCCTTCGGAAGCCGGTACCTGCACAGCGGTTCCAGACCCATCCGAAGGAGCATTATCCGAAGGTCTTGCAATAGAAATATTCAAAGGCCTAGTTGGCTCCTCATGAGAGTCCGTTTTGGCCATCAGTTCTGAAATGGCCGACGACAGGGGCTGCAAAAGTGTCTCACTGACGACGGCCGAACCTGAAGCTGGCTCCGCTTGTATGATATCATCAGATTTGGACCTCAGAGGCCTGTCTTTATCCTTGCGACATTTGTGAACTCCGGTAGCCGGAACCATATCCGACGACATTTTGTAGTTAAAGCACCTACCGAAGTAATGAAAAGCAAAATCATACCTTCGTTTAATTGTACGTTGATTGAATCTAGCACAAAACCGACAACTAGCTACGTCGTGGTCAGGGCCTAAGCAAGGAATACAGTAAGAATAAAAATCCTTATGAGGTATTTGCTTCCCACATGAAATACAATTATTAACTTTTTCTGACATCGGACTGGAGCAAGAAAAAGTTTCCCCAATGGGGTACTTAGCTTTGAGTGGAGAAGAAAGTCTTCGGACTGAAGTTTATCAGAAAAAATCATCAGGAGTCAGCCGAACGGCACTTGTGAACTGCTGTCACCGCACGGCAAGAAAAACTGGGGAAGATGGCGTCGGCTGTCAGCTTTGTACTCCTGGCGCTCTGACGTCAGGGAGCATGGTTGAACAGCCGACGCCGGACCCAGACTTTGTGATTCTGGCCGACCGAGGACTGCCTGCCAGCAGGGGAGAACCCTACAGTCATGACTGCAACAGTGAAACACGATGAACATCATAACTTGTTTTGTTTCAATGGGCAGTATTATTGGTAATGGCAGGGGGTAGCTATGGGGACCCCCTGCACCAATAGTTATGCCAATTTGGTTATGAGTGGTTGGGAAGAGAAATATATGCTCAGTCAACATACATATAGGAAATATATAGCCTTTTTTAATAGATTTGTGGATGACCTTTTTATTCTTTGGCAAGGGCCACATGAATTAATACCACATTTTGTGCAATATTTGAATATGACCACCGATTTTCTTAAACTTACCCATCACCATTCATATACTGCTATAGATTTCCTTGATGTCAAGAGATATATAGGAAATTAGATGGCCAAACAGCGACACGTATGTTCAGGAAAGAATGTAGGGTAAATACCACCCTACGCAGGAATAGTATGCATCCGAAAAGGGTTTTTAAGAATGTACTGAAGGGCCAGGGCATGCGGATGTCCAGACTAGATAGTGTTCAAGAGGTCTTTGATGCAGATCTATCTAAGCTAAAGGATGAATTTAAATGCAGAGGTTATAAACACAATGAGGTAGATCAAATGGAATGTGAGGTTACTGAATTAAGACCCACGAATGCATGTCCTTTTCTCTATGCCAATAATTCAGTTTCCCACAATGGGAATACACAACAATCCAATGAACATCTAGTGAATTTTGCGATGAATTATACTAGTAATCATAGAGCTTTTTGTGACATTATCAAGAAAAACTGTCCTATTCTTATGTCACATGAAAAAATTAGCCAGGTTGTAGGACCATGACCAAATTTTGCTTTTAAAAACAAGCGCAATCTTAAACAAATGCTATGCTATAAATATAACAATTCACTTAGTTCTATAAATAATGGATGGCAAATGCAATTATTGCTCATTTATAGATACAGCATCTAGTTTTATACATCCAACTGCACATTTTAAATACACTAGTAATTCTTATACCAACTGCTGTAGTACATATGTGGTCTACTTAGCTAGTTGTTTATCTTGCCGAAATTACTACGTAGGAAAGACCAAGAGGCAATTAAAGGAAAGAATACATGAGCATTTATTAGCTATTAGGAAGAATGATTCAACAAATGCCCTAGCCTGTCATGTGAGGGACACAGACTCTACACATACATTTATGTTTAGAGTTTTAGAACAACTTAAGCCTGGCGGTAGACTGGGAGATCTTAATAACATTGTAGAACAGCAAGAGAGCAGTTGGATTATTAGGCTACACAGCAACACACCACCAGGTTTGAATACCTCTATCCCTTTAAAACCCTTTCTTAAAAGGCGGAGACTATTTAAATGATTTTATTCTGTGATAGGTTAGTTTGAAATGCTATGTATTTTATAAGCAGTGTATGTGAATTTGTATTTTTATATGGTCTGAAGAAGTGCTCAGGAGAGCATGAAAGCGCTTACCGTTCATTAAACTGTTTTTTATCACATCTGTCTTGGTTTACCTTCTGGATTTTTGGAAGTCTTATGAAGCCAGACTAGTTCCAGTTGCAGAGAATGTCAAGTTGAACAGATTACAGTGGTCCAGTTACATGAGCAAGAAGGCAGATGACAATTTTTAAAGCAAATTCAGGAAACCCTGGATACAGGCAAGAGAATAAGAGGACTTCAGCCAAGAGATGGATGGATTGGATAAAGAAAACAAATGTGTGTGACAGTCAGTCAGTCATGACCATCAAAGAACAGAGGAGAATTGCATTGGTTTGAAACAGTCGGCAACCATTGATACAACACACTGACCTTGTATAAAAAATGGGAAAAGGGGGTTGGCAATGATAATAAAAATAATGATGTCTTAACTGATGGCAGGCAGCTGCAAGATGTAGTAGAGTCAGGCAGTATGGGCTTGCTTTTTTAAGGTACAGTAAATATATAAAAATGAACACCCTTAATAGGAAAGCAGTTAAAATAGTGTATGTGCACAAAGATAGGAAATACTATCCCATTACTCAAGCAGAAATACAAACTGTATTTGGAAAAGTGGTTCATTCTGTTGCTGTGGTTTCAAGTTTAACACATGCTATGATAAAAAAGAAAGACTCCCCCACTTCAAGGCAATATAAGGATTGTAATCCTGCTGAAAGACCACTTAATCAATGTGTAAGAGATCCAGTAGGTGACTAAGCCTACACATACACATCTGCTTAATTTGGCAAACAAGATGAAAACTGTGATGGTCCCTCCTTCGAGCTAGTAATCAAGGAGCCTCAATCCTCACCACTGAAACTGGTGATGGATGGCCACTAGGAGCAAAAAGGGATACACATAGGTTTCATAGGTTTCATAGGTTTATACTAGGCTATCTGCCCTAAGGCATTTATAAGCCTAGCCCAAATTATTGTGGCTTACGCCACCCCTTATATGAAAAAATACTGTGCCCATTAGTTTGTTGTGCCTCTGTCCAGCAGTGACCCAGAGATGATTCCCGGGGTAAACCTACGATCTCCCATCCACAGGTCTAGATTTCTCTTGAACAGAGTCAGCGAGGTGCTCTGCCTCACATGGACCGGGATTTTATTCCACAGCATAGGGAGTCTCTGAGTGATAAATCTATCCCTCCAGCACGTCCTATTTATATCCGTGCTAAGGTTTAAGTCGCTTGCTCTAGTGGTTTTGGTGGATTTGGATTTTTGAGGTGGAGCATGTCCATTAATTCGGGTTGGACATGGCCTTGTATGTCAGGCACATGTCACCTCTGAGCAGACGGTATGCGACTGAATAGAGCTGGAGTTTCTTCAATCTGGCAGCATATGACAGATTTTGGAGTCCCTTTATCCTTTTGGTGAGGAACTTTTGGGGTCTCTCCAATTGCTGCAGATGTCGGGTGAGATACATCCCGAATGGGGCATTGTACTCGATCATTGGTCTGATAAGTGAAGAGTACAGGGAACAATGACCTCACTAGATCTGGATGTGAATCCCTTCATGATCAGGTGGGAAATGTAGAAGGTCTTTCTAACCACTTTAGCAATGTGAGTGTCAAAAGAAAGGCCACTGTCAACCTGGGTCCCCAGGTCCCTGATAACCTCTTCTGTGCTTAGTGGATTGCCACCTATATGGTAGCTTGGGGTTACCTTGTTTTTCCCGAAGGGTATGACTATACATTTTTGGCTTAACTTCAGGCCATGGCTCTGGCACCAGCTATCTGTTTCCGTGAGTCCCTTCTGAAGGATATCCGTGTCCGATGCACTTTCCACTATGGCGCCCAGTTTGCAGTCATCTGCAAACTTTGTCAGCCAAAGTCCTCCCATGTTGGCCTGTACTTCTGAGAAGTAGATGCCAAACAATAGGGGGCCAAGGACTGAGCCCTGTGGGACACCACTTGTGACCGGCTTGGAGTCTGATACAGCGCCAGCAACTCTAACCCTGTGGGTTCTGTCCTTAAGCCAGTTTGCAACCCATCTTGTGACATATGGGTTTACATTTAAGCTGGTAAGTTTTTCTACAATACCCGAGTGGGGTATTGTGTCGAAAGCCTTTGCAAGGTCAAGGTAGGCTGTATAGACTGCCTTTCCCTCATCAATGGCCTTGGTGACTATTTCGAAGAAGTCGACCAAGTTCAAAAGGCATGATCTTCCCTTGACAAAGCCAAACTGGGTCGGGTCCAATGTCTGCAAGTCCCCTATATCTTTGTTTATGAGCTCCATTATGATCCTCTCCATAGCTTTGCAGACTAGACTTGTTATGCTTATGGGGCGGTAATTACCAGGGTCCGTAGAGGCGCCACCTTTGTGGAGTGGGACCACAGTTGCCGTACGCCACTCCTTGGGCACGTATCCTGTGGTAAGGCTGAGATTAAACAGCTGCCTTATGTGCGGGTTTAATTCCTCATTTAGCTCGTAGCACACAGCCGGGGACACCATCCGTCCCATTGATGCTGTGTTTTTAGCTTTAGAGAGAGCAGCTTCCACCAGCGCATTTGAGATGTCCGGGAGGCTACACTCGGCTGGGATAGTTATCTCTCCTTTAGGGGAGAGGGGGTGAAGTTTGCACTGAACCTGTCTGCCAGTATGTTGGCAATGTCTGTGGGTTCAGTGATTTTGTATCATTTTGGACTAATTCTGAGCATATCTGTGAGTTTCCACCCAGGTTCCTAACATAGCTGAAAAGGCCTTATGATTGTCCTTTGAATCCATGGCAATTTTTCTCTCAAAATTGGCCTTAGTTGATTTTATGAGTGCTCGTATTTTTTACTAATAATGATCAGGGGTGACTTCCCTTTTATGGATTTTGTTCTATCATGTAATAGCTTTCTCCTCTTATTGTAAAGTTTGTTAATGGCTGGGGTCCACCAGACTGGACGTTTGCCCTTTGTGGAAAGAGTCTTGGTTTTATTTGGGATTGCCTGATCCATGCAGTCCTGGAGGTGTTCATAGAAGGCATTTGTAAGGGCTTCCAGCTTGGGTTGTGGTTTCCTCTGACTCAGGGGCCTTGAAGGATACCACACCAGTCTTGAGTAGTGTGAAGTTTGCTTTAGAGAAGTTCTTCACTATGGTCTTTTTGTTTGGGGTGGGGCGGGATGTGGATTTCCAGTGAGATTAGTTTATGATCAGATCTCACCAATGAGGGATATACTTCCGGTGTGGAGCATTTTGTCCCCATGTTTGTGACAATGAGATCAAGTATATTTTCTCCTCTCGTGGGAACAGTGACTAGCTGTTCCATGGCATTTGAATTTATGAACTCCAGGAACCGTTGGGCTAGAAAGTTAGGGCTTGAGTAATGTTCCCAGTCTATATTCGGGTAGTTGAAGTCACCCAATATGATGGTGTTTGGAGATACATTTATACCCTCCAGTGTCTTCAAGAAGGCTGTGTGGGGTTCCTGAGTTTGAGAGGGTGGCCTGTAGCATGCTACAATTTGTAGAGCAGTTTTGCCTATTGTTAGTTGCACCTGGATGGTTTCCGAAGCTTCATGCGTTGCCACCAACCTGGAGGTGTGAGTATCCTTTATGAATATGGATACACCCTCCTTTTGTGGAGTGGTCCGGGTTTTGGGGCCGAACGCATGATATGAGGTAAAACCTAATAGTGCCGGGTGCTCTCAGGAGCCTTGAACCAGGTTTCAGTTACAGCACAGACATCGATGTTCTCCATACTGAGAAGGGCCTCGAGTGCGTGCATTTTGAGATTTAGACTTCTGGCATTGAGCAGCATTACCCTCAATTTCTTCCCATTTTTGTTTTCTAGGGTGGTAGGTTTAGAATTTGAGCCTTGCCTAAAAAGGCACTATGGGGTGGCAAGAGCCTTAGCCAATATCCGGAATCCCAGGGTGACAGGTGCAAGCCGTCCCTTGCGAAGCAGCGTGGCTTGTCAAGCATGTCATCCCAGGCAGACAGACACTGGATCCCCTTTGAATGACACCAGACATTAAGCCAATTGTTAAAGCTGATCATCTTGTCTCTATATTGTGGCATCATTCTTGGTGAAGGAAGGATACTGCTCAGGGTTAGGGTCATACCTGCCTGGGCTACATAATCAGAGAGCTCCTCTATGTCTCTTTTCATGCAGTCCAGGGAGGTACGTCTCAGGTCGTTCACACCAGCATGGATAATGACTGTGTCATATTTGTACTTGCTGTGGAGTGACCCGAGTGCTTGTGTTATGTGGCGGATTCTAGCGCCCGATAGGCAGCTTACTGTGACCCTCTCCTTGTTCAGCCTGGTGAGTGGGACGTCAGTGTGTCTGACTATGGAGTCACCTATGACAAGTATGTTTGGTGTTGTATTTGGCCTTAAGGGCTGTGACTGCTTTGCACACTGCTTTTGTGGTTTATGTGTTGCTTGTGGGGTGTCTTGAGGTAGCAATTGTTTGGGTGTCTGCTTTGGAGGCCTCTGCTGTTTAGGTAAATTTTTACTCAGAGCCTCCGAGTATGTCTTTGTGTGTTTATGTGTTTGATTCAGTGGAGTGGTAGCATTATGTGAGGCTGGTTTTGTGGTGTGTGTAGTTGCCTTCTCCTCCTGTCTGGTCTTGCCAGTCCTGAGTTGAGAGAGCTCAGCCTCCAGTTTGGCTAAATAGCTGCATCTCTCGCAAGTATTTGTGTTATGTGGGAGGAGGAGAGGGTTGTCTGTGTACATGAGGCAGTTATAACATTGCCTCAAGATTCCCAGATTCACCAGCTGGACCGGAGAGGAGATTGACAACTGACCTTTGGACATGCTAGAATAATATTGGGAAATCCTTAATTGAAAACAAGGGCCAGTGGGGAGTGAGGGTGTAGTGCTTTTAATTTTTAGATGCAGCTCTCTGCACCAAGCACAATTTCCCTAAAGAACACACAAGGAACACGCTCTAGACTTGGAGCTGGACTCTATTTCTCTCTCCAGGCCCCAATCACGACTCTACACTGTCCACTTTGGAACTCTGTGTCCCTGTTAACAGTAGCTGACACACACACTTGGATATTTGTTTTACACACACACACACACACACACACACACACACACACACACACACACACACACACACACACACACACACACCTAGGAAAGGCTGGCACAGATTTACCAGCTGTGCCCCTCTGCCCAGACTATGAGGTAATTATGCTACCACCAGTCAGCTACTCTAAGGCTCTTACATGGGTACCGAATTATACTGAGTAAAATTAAAATTAATACAAATGGTAGAGTTTGACCAATGCAGCAAGGCTTTCAGGAGCAGCCACAATGTCACTAAAATAAGCATAAGTACTAACAATGTTAAAAGTATTCTCTAAAGGACCAGCCACAATGAAAAGTATAGAAATATTTAATAATAAATAATAAAATAGAAAATATGAGAATACTGAATATCTAGTTACAATAAACACCAGAGTTTCAGAACACAGGAGATACTAAAATAACATAGTTGGATAGATTCACACAGATGAAGAAAACAATACTTTAATCTCACTATATTTTCCTGACTGACTAAAGAATTGCTGTTCCCTGGTTACTTACTAAAGCAAGGCAAGATGATAAGTGCTGAGTTGCTTACTACAGCAAGGCAAGATGAGGAGTGTGGATGTATGAGATATCTATGAGAGATCTTTCATGTCAGGTTCCAAAGTTCTGTTGTGAGATTTCCAGAATATCTCTTAATTATATCTAAAATATAATTTCAGTGCTGGTTATAGAATGGCATAGCATCTGGTCAACTGACTCTGGTACAATACACACCCAGAGATTTGTAATATCTGTTGCAGCATCTGAAAGCTATAAAACAATTTCAAAAACTTCCACCCTTCCAAGGTAGCAATTAGTTCACCCATAAGGAAAATACAGTAAGATTTCTAGTCTTGGCTTTCCCAGATATTTTTGTCTCTGGCTGCAATCAGACCTATAAGATAAAATCTTTATGGCCTAAACCAATCCATTTAATTTTCAATTTATTTTTCAAAATTAGCTGGACTGAGATTAACATCTTCCCTTCCAGAATTCTCCGTTAAAACATATACATTTAATGAGTTATAATAATTCTGTCTGACATACATGTATATCTCTTTTCTGTCCAGCAGGATCCATTGTTTTAACACAAGCAACTTTACAAATACATGTTTAACACAATCATCTGTTCAAATCAGTGTGATAATCAAATGACATAATCCATTTCTGTCAATGCAAAATGAAAACCTCAAATAAGTTTATGCCTTAAGCAACATGCATTGTATTTAGAGGAAAAGGTACAGTTGCATCCTTTGCAGGGAGAGAATAACTTAGAAAAGAAAAATAAATTGAAAGGGTTGTATTTAGTCAGATTGAAATGGAGAGCAACATAAAAAGGAAAGAAAAACATGAGACTGGGAGACAAAATAAAGCTTGACTAGAGCAAGACTATTATTCATGTCAAGCCAAACTACAGGAGCACTAAACTGGAAAAGTGGGGGTCTATGCATCAGGTGCATAAAAGAAAGAACCAGGAAAAAAAACAGAGTGTGGTAGAAATAGCAGTTGATGCTAGAGAATACTGGTATGAGTTGATTTCCTTAACAGAAGAGTTAAACACTGAGGTCCAAGTATATGTATTAGTAGTAAATGAGTCAGTGTATTCTACCTCATGACACTCACCCTGAGGAAACTCTAGATGTGGATGGCCTCTAGGTAAAATATTGCAACCTGAAATTGTTACAAAGCAGGGAGTAAAAGTATCATTACAACCTGAAGGTCTTGCAGAGCAGGGAAAGCATAATGGGAAGATGGCAATTTGAGCAGAGCAAGGAAAAATATAGCAAAAGCTGTACTTCTTACTTTGAGCTGCAAACTGATTTACAGCACAGACTAAGTGAGGGTAAAGAGGAAGCAGGACATCAGCTGTTAGAACCCAAACCTTCCATAAGCCTAGTGATTTGGCTACTAGCACATAGTCATGTATTAAAAGGGCACTTAGGAATGGACAAAATAAAAACACAAATCTGAGCAAAGTTTTACTGGCTAAAAATAATGAATGAAGTTGAGAACTTCTGTGCTAGATGGTCCGAATGCCAGAAAACAACTTTCACATAGGCTGTAAAAATCCCTGATTCCAATGCTCATCATAGTGGTACTATTTGAATCTATTAGTATGGACATTGTTGGGCCACTGGTAAAAATCCGGCAATGGGTTTCCATGCATTGTTGGGCTATGCAACTAAGGCTATATCCTTATGTAAGACTAAATTATATCTACAGCTATAGGAGTTAGTCTTATTTATTTTCCAGAGCAGGGATTCCAACTGAATACTCACTGACCAGGAAGCTCTGATTATGTCTAAAATAATACAACTGTGCCAGTGCTTTAAGGTCATGCAGTTAAAAACCTGAGTGTACTATCCACAAACAGACAGGTTAGTGGACTGTTTAACCAAACATTAAAATCTATGTTGAGAATAATTATCTAAGAATATAGTAAAAACTAAGACCAGTTAATACCATATCTGTTGTCCGACATTAATGAAGGAACACAAGCTTTGACAAGGTTACATCTTTTGAATTCTTATATATGGAGTCACCCTCATGGACTGTTAGATATTGCCAAAAAAGCTTGGGAAAAAGAGAAAACCATATTAAAAGCATCATAGAAAGATACTTCGGGTCTAAATTTGAAGGAATGCTTAAAATGTCGAGTACGACAAGCTCGACAACTTTTAAGTGAAAGTTCAGCTAAGCGAAACCCCATAATATCAAAACAAAGAGTTTCAAAAACTTATAGTTGGCCAGCCATCAGGAAGCCAACAGCTGACAGTGAAAATGTACTGTACACCATTACCCCCCTCCAAAAAAAAAACAAATCAACAAACAAAATAAAGTGGGGGGCTTTGCCCCCACTCCCCCCAGTGTGGGGGGCAGTGCACCCCACACACCCCCTACTTAAATATACCAACTGCAAGATCGCACCACAGTGGAGGACTGTCATAACATTAGACAGGGTGAACAATGAGACCACACCACAGTGGAGGGCTGTAAGAACGGCTAGACAATGTGAACATTCTGACGTCAGCCATTGGCTTCCTGACGGCTGGCCAACAATAACTTTTAGAACCTCCTTGTTTTGACATTCTTAGGTTTTGCTTAGATGAACGTTCGCTTAAAAGCTGTCGAGCATGTCGTACTCGACATTTTAAGCGTTTGTTCATCTAATAGGGAACCAGATATTTCATCTTACACAGTACACAGAATGTAGCAATTCATTTTATAATGGAACATTTGGAAAGAACCCTGAGTACTCATATAAGGGTGTGTAATAGAAATGCAAGAAATGGGGAATTCAAACTTAGAGATAAAGTGTTAATTTAGGTCCCCTGCACAAAAAGTAGGGCTAAGTAGCAGGATGCATTTTGAAATAGTGAAAAAAAGTAAATGTATAAAAATACAAAGTTAGACCGATTTAGGTTAGTAAAGGCCAGAACAGATATACCATATCAACATTCTGAAACAATGTAAAGGAATTTATGATTTCTTATTTATTACCTTGGCAACTTATGTGTACAGCGACCTAACTTTTAACCAATATGTGTTCATTGTTGTAAGAAAGTCATTCTATATTGCACAGCTTACAAACAAAGGGACTGTGTCTAGATCTAGGGTGTCATTGCCCCCTTTATTCAGCCCTCTTTAAACCAATCATTGAATAAAATATCCCCTTTGGTATGTATCTGTCCAGACACATTCAACAATTGGAATGCCCACAAAGATACCTTTCTAAAAGGATACAAGGCCTAAACAACATGCCCTACATGGACTGACTGAAAGCCCTGTCATTATACTCTGTATCCTACAGACTGCTAAGAGGTGATCTGAGTCTGGCATGCAAGGCATCCTCCAACCTAGCATTGATAGAATCACTGCACATCAGCAAGTCAAATTGCAAAAGAAATAGTCTAGGGATCTAAATTTCTTCTGTAATATCAACAGAGCAGTTGGAGGGACAGGTATATCTCACAGTGGATATCACTGCTCTGGAGCATGTTCCCAACCACATAAAATAAAGTTCATCCCTGTCCATATTCAAGTGCAATTTTGATCTATGGATGGGAAACAGAAAATTTACCCCAGGACTATCCCCTGCACCACTAATGCACAGAGGCAGCTCCTAAATGCTTTATCCCATGCATGGGTCCCCTCAAATAATCTATGCTATGATCCCAGTTATGGTCACTGGGGTAATGTATATTCCTGACCATGGGATGTGTGAGGCCAGTCTCTAACCAAATGGAATAGGTTAATTTGAGTACATAAAGGGAAACTGGATAATAAGCTTAAAATGTTTGGCAAGGGCAGCTAGACTAGTATTTACCTATGAACCTATGAACCTATACGAAGTGCAGATCTTTGAAGATAGTTTAATGACAGAAACTAAAGGAAAAGGAGGAGAGAGAAAAATGACCCTTTGTATTTGTATTGCAGGTAGATGACCCACTGTCAAAGCCATACACATAAGAGATAGAGGGGTAACAAGGCTACGGTGAATGGGGTGGCTGTCATCCATATGTAAGTAGTAGACAGATGTTTTAAGCAACTGTATAATGCCTAGTTATGCATCTTAGGAATATTTTTAATATGTGTACCTTTCTTCTTAATAGAGGCCAAACTACTAAACCCTGTAGTAAATTAGGAGAGCCCATCTAATCATCAACACTTAAGTTAAAGGAGGTTAAGGTGTTTCAACATTCAACATGCAAAGGAAGTTTGCTCTACTGGAAAGGAATCCTTTTGGGTTATACATGTATTCCTCCAAGAAGTAGTATTTCTGTGGCAATGCAATTTGAGAGTTTTGGAGCAAGTTTTCCTAATATTACTAGTATTTCTGAGGTAGACAAGATATTGTAAAACAGCTTCTTTTCACAGCCCAAAAGGAGAGCTAGGGATTTCTACACAGGAGTCTGTGTGAAGTAGAAAAAGTGAAAGACTCATTAATTTAGCCATATTGTTAAGACATCCTAGCCTTTATTTTTCTTGGTTATAAACAATGAGGTCTTTCAAATGGATGTTGAAATGCATTACTGTGCTCAATATTTCCATCACATTCAGATATTAGAGATGTGTACAGTCAATAAAGAGGCTATAACTAGTGAGTGCTTGGATGGCCTGTGGATGACAGTAGCTGATCCTTTTGTCATTTGCTCAATTTAAACAGCCATTAATCTTCCCTTGCAAGAGTAGTATGCACTTGTATGAAGTAGGTTGAAATACTTAACTATGTTTATTTATATGAAATAAACATGAAATGCAGAACATTGGTAAATCTTCTTCTACTCCCCCTCTTCAGTTTCTTCTTATTATTATTACGAATTACTATGTAACTTTGTTTATTGTTTATTATTATTATTATTATTATTATTATTATTATTATTATTATTATTATTATATGTATATATTGCAAATAGCCTTTTTATAACTGCATATCTGTATGCATTTTATAAAGAATGGAATTGTTATCAATATTGTTATGATTTCATTCACTCAGGTTGTGTTTGAAATTGATTCACTGTGACCAGTGCACTCCATTGTGATCAGTGCACTATGCTTTTCTGGTACTGGATGAACTACAGTAAGAGACACATAAGTACACCACAGATATCAGGTTCACTATGTAGGTTGGATGGCTCAGATATAAATTCAGAATGGACTATGGGTTGGGTACTGCATATGTGTTTCCAGGAGGATTGAGTAAATAGGGAAAGCATGCAATCTGATGAGGACCAGACCTTTTCAACCCAGTCAAAATGGTATCAGATCGAAAAGAATGAATGAACTAATGGTCTCATTGTGATATCGTTGTTAATACAGATCAGTTGGAGGGACTTATCTTTGGGCTTAACATAATTTCAGAGGGTTCTGTGGCACATATTAATTAAACTAATGGCATGGGAGTTAGTTACAGCATACCAGTTCAGCTGTTAAGGGAGATAATGCTGTTGAATTGGCTGTGACAGGTACATTGTCTTTTACAGTAACTAAATGTGTGGCCATAGGGTTTACCTTGCTATGAATTGCAGAGTAAAGTACTTATTCAGCAAGAGATACAGCTGTGCATTTTAAGGGAGTCCATACTCATTATTGTGTAATACTGGCCTGGGAATGTCCTGGGGACTAACATGAGGAGGATCATAGGAGACTGAGCATAGCAATGCTGGCGATTGTCAGTAGATTTAAATGTGTATAACATCTAAAGCAATATGCTTAAACTACTGACTGAAGTAGTCATAGCCTAGAAAGTGATGGCCTACTTTTACTTTGTGCTGAAATAGACAGGGATTCAGAGATTTCTCTGATTCTGATTTAATTGCGATACATTTATTTATTAAGTAGGTTAAGTGAACTGATCTAATGCAGCCCCTTTTCATCCATAACCCAGGATATAAGGGCAAGGATGAATACAATATATTAGGACCTTATGCAATGGCCAATCAACTTGCACATTTTAGGTCATGGGATAAAATATAAGTATATGGAGGAAAAAAAAAACAATTACAGGCAAACAGCTGGACTCCTCAGAAACAGTAACCAAAGGTCAAGACTGAATCATATACCACAGAATTAAGAGAAATAACCTTAGCCACTGCATCATGACTGTGGTATGAGGTTCCTACAGTCTATTCAAAGCAAGCAAAAATATTTCATTGAGGGTGGGGTCTTTCCAAGGAAGATTGCTTGGTGAAAACGTGTGTTGGTATTTGATTCTATCATTTAGTGGTAATGGCAATATAGGTTCATAGGTTCATAGGTTCATACTAGGCTATCTGCCCAAGGGCATTTATAAGCCTAGCCATAGTTTTGTGGCTTACGCCACCCCTTAGTTTGGAGAAACTTTGCCCATTATTTAGCTGTGCCTCTGTCGAGCAGTGACACTGAGGTAACCCCTGGGGTGTATCTGCGATCTCCCATCCATTGGTCAAGATTCCTCTTGAACAAGGCCAGCGAGGTGCTCTGCCTCACATAAACCGGGATTTTGTTCCACAGCATAGGGAGTCTTTGGGTGATGAATCTATCCCTCCAGCACGTCCTATTAATAACCGTGTCGAGGTTTAAGTCACCCGCCCTTGTGGCTCTGAGGGATCTAGATTTTTTGAGATGAAGCATATTCATCAAATCTGGGTTTGACATGGCCTTGTATGTCAGGCATAGGTCACCTCTGAGTAAGCGGTACGCAACTGAATATAACTGGAGTTCTTTCAGTCGTGCAGCATAAGACAGATTTTTGAGACCCTTTATCCTTTTGGTGAGGAACTTTTGTGGCCTCTCCAGCTGCTGCAAGTGTCGGGTCAGATACATTCCGAATGGGGCATTGTACTCGATCATTGGTCTGATGAGTGATGAGTATAGGGAGACTATGACCACCCCTGATCTAGATGTGAATCCCTTCATGATAAGGTGGGCAATGCAGAAGGTCTTCCCAACTACTTTAGCAATATGAGTGTCGAATGAAAGGCTACTGTCAACCTGGGTTCCCAGGTCCCTAATAACTTCTTCTGTGTTCAGGGGATTGCCACCTATATGGTAGCTAGGGGTAACCTTATTTTTCCCGAAGGGTATGACTATGCATTTCTTGGCATTTAACTTGAGGCCATGGCTCTGGCACCAGTTATCCGTATCTGTGAGACCCTTCTGAAGGATATCTGTGTCGGATGTGTTCTCAACTACGGCGCCCAGTTTGCAGTCATCTGCGAACTTTGTCAGCCATAACCCTCCTGTGTTTGCTTGTACTTCAGAAAAGTAGATGCCAAACAAGAGTGGGCCCAGGACTGAGCCCTGTGGGACACCACTTGTGACAGGCTTAGAGTCTGACATGGCGCCAGCAACTCTGACCCTGTGGGTTCTGTCACTCAGCCAGTTTGCAACCCATCTTATAATGTATGGGTTTACATTTAAGTTGATGAGTTTTTCAATGATACCCGAGTGGGGTATTGTATCGAAAGCCTTCGCCAGGTCTAGGTAGGCTGTATGGACTGCCTTTCCTCGTCAATGGCCTTGGTGACTGTATCAAAAAAGTCAACCAAGTTTAAAAGGCATGATCTGCCTTTGACAAAGCCAAACTGGGTTGGATCCAAAGTCTGCAAATTCCCTATGTCTTTATTTATGAGATCCATTATGATCCTTTCCATGGCTTTGCAGATCAGGCTAGTCAAGCTAATGGGACGGTAATTTCCAGGGTCGGTGGAGGCACCGCCTTTGTGGAGTGGGACCACAGTCGCTGTGCGCCACTCCTGGAGTGCGTATCTGGAGGTGAGACTAAGATTAAACAGCTGTCCTAACTGTGGGTTTAATTCCTCATTGAGTTCATGGAGCACACAGCCGGGGACACCATCAGGTCCCATGGATGCTGTGTTCTTTGCCTTGGAGAGAGCAGTTCTCACCTGAGCGTTGGAGATGTTTGGGGGGCTACAATCATTTGGTATAGATATCTCATCTTTAGGCGGGGAGGGTGGGGAGAAGTTTGCACTGAACCTGTCACCCAGTATGTTGGCAATGTCTGTAGGATCAGTAATCTTCACATCATTTTGAACTAATTCTGAGCATATCTGGGAGTTTCCTCCTAAGTTTCTGACATAGCTAAAGAATGCTTTATGGTTGTCTTTAGAGTCCTTAGCTATTTTTTTCTCAAAATTAGCTTTGGATGATTTTATGACAGCTCTTAGCTTTTTACTTATAGTGATCAGCGGTGTCTTACCTTTTAAGGATTTTGCTCTATCTTGTAGTAGCTTTCTCCTTTTATTGTAGAGTTTGTTTATGGCTGGGGTCCACCAGACTGGATGCTTGCCTTTGGTACAAAGAGTCTTTGTTTTGCTTGGGATTGCCTGATCCATGCAGCCCTGCAGGTGCTGGTAGAAGGCATTTGTAAGTGATTCAGTGGTTTGAGTAATGTTAACCGCCGGCTCAGGGGCCTTAAAGGAGACCACACTAGTCTTTAGAAGTGTGAAGTCGGCTTTCGAGAAGTTCTTTACTGTGGTCTTTTTAATTTCGGGTGGGGGCGGGATGAGGACCTCCAGCAAGATTAGTTTGTGATCAGATCTCACCAGTGAGGGGTATACTTCTTGCGTTGAACATTGTGCTCCCATGTTTATGATGATGAGATCAAGTATGTTCTCTCCTCTTGTGGGGATGGTGACTAGTTGTTCCATGGCATTTGAGTTTATGAATTCCAGGAACTTTTGGGCTAGAGTGTTTGGGCTTGAGTAGTGTTCCCAGTCTATATTAGGGTAGTTGAAGTCACCTAGTATGATGGTGTTCGGAGATACATTTATCCCCTCCAGTGTTTTCAGGAAGGCCATGTGAGGTTCCTGAGTTTGCGAGGGTGGCCTGTAACATGCTACAATTTGCATAGCAGTCTTGCCTATGGTTAATTGCACCTGGATGGTTTCTGATGCATCGTGCGATGCCACCAATCTTGAGGTGTGGGTGTCCTTGATGAATATGGATACCCCTCCTCCTTTCTTGGTATTGTCCGGGTTTTGTGGCGGAACGCATGATATGAGGTAAAACCTGATAGTGCTGGGGTGCTCTCAGGAGCCTTGAACCAGGTTTCTGTCACAGCACAGACATCGATGTTCTCCATACTGAGAAGGGCCTCGAGTGCATGCATCTTGAGGTTGAGACTTCTGGCATTGAGCAGCATTACCCTTAGTTTTTTTTCTTTGTTTTGTTCTAGGGTGGTAGGTTTAGAATTTGAGCCTTGCCTAAAAAAGGCACTATGGGGGTGGCAAGAGCCTTTGCCAAAATCCGGAATCCCAGGGTGACAAGTGCAAGCCGTCCCTTGAAGCAGCGTGGCTTGTCCAGCATGTCATCCCAGGCAGACAGACATTGGATCCCCTTTGAATGACACCAGAGTTTAAGCCAATTGTTAAAACTGATCATCTTATCTCTGTATTGTGGCATCATTCTTGGTGAAGGTAGGATGCTGCTCAAGGTCAGGGTCATACCTGCCTGGGCTACATAATCAGAGAGCTCCCCTGTGTCTCTTTTCATGTAGTCCAGGGAAGTGCGTCTCAGGTCGTTTACACCAGCGTGGACAATGATTGAGTCGTACTTGTACCTGCTGTTGAGAGACCTGAGTGCATGCGTTATGTGGCGGATTCTTGCACCCGACAGGCAGCTTACTGTGACCTTCTCCTTACTCAGTCTGGTGAGCGGGACGTCAGTGTGTCTGACTATGGAGTCACCAATGACTAGTGTGTCTGGCATAGTGTTTGGCCTTAAGGGCTGTGACTGCTTGACACTCTGACTGTGTGGTCTATGTGATGCAGGTGTTGTGTTCTGAGGTGGTAGTTGTTTGGGTGTCTGCTTTGGTGGCCTCTGCTGTTTTGGTAGATTTTTGATCAGAGCGTATGTGTATGATTTGAGGTTGTGATGGTATTATGTGAGACTGGGTCTATAGTGTGTGTGGTTACCTTCTCCTCTTGTCTGGTCTTGCCAGTCCTATGTTGAGAGAGCTCAGCCTCCAGTTTGGCCATATAGTTGCATCTCTCGCATGTATTTGTGTTTTGTGGGAGGAGGAGAGGGTTGTCTGAGTACATGAGGCAATTGTAACATTGCCTCAATAATCCCAGGTTCACCAGCTGAGCAGGAGAGGATATTAGCAACTGATCCCTCGACATGCTAGAAGGAATAGACAGAAAAACTTAAAAAAAGGTTTTGGGGATGTGGGTGACCGAGAAATGGGGTTTGCTTTTTTTGGGGTACTTTCTATAACAAGAGTGCTGTATCGAGGTGATAAGTACTGTAGGAGCAAGTGCTTAGCTATATGGATAGAGAATAGTCTACTTGGGAGTCAAGTAGAGATAATTTATAGTTGGAGGATACACTAAATAGAACAGGAAGGTAGTTTTAAGGGAAAATTTGAAGAGTGAACTTTAGGTAGCCCTAATAGTTTAAATCTGCTTAACCGGCGCTGCCCTAGTGTGCAACGGTAGCAGCTCCGCGCTAAATCGCGCTAAATCCTGCTAAAGCGCGTTAACACGTGCTTTATAGCAGGGGGCTGGAAAAAACAGGAAATTACCCAAAATGGCCAACAGATTACAAGTTGCTGCTTCTAACCACTCCTCTGAGGACAAACAAGCAGCTCAGTACTCCCCACTCCCACTGGTGAGTAAAGAAACTACCTCTGGCCACACAAGAAAATGGAGGAACACAGAAACCAAATACAAAGCCCAGGGATCAGCAAAATCTGATCACTGGAACAACTAGCAAGTAAAGTTTAGGAAAGGAGAAATATTTTTTTGTTTTTTTTTGTTTTTTTTTCAAACAGACAGGAAATATATGAGATTTAGATGTATTTATCATTATAGGCGACAGTCATTTATGTAACGAGCTGAAGGTTTTAAGAAGGATATTTGTGATGGTCCCATAGGTGATAATGATGCAATCATTTACCAACAATAATTATTTATTTATTCATTTATGTATTACATTTGTTAACTGAATTGAACAAAATGAACAAAGCATTTTTGCATGGGTAACTAGTGAAATGATTTAAAAATAGACACAGAAAATGAATTGCAACAAATTAAAAAATATATTAACTCACTAAAGTGAGTTGTGAATTCACAGTAGATAAACACAGGAATAAACACCCTCATCAAAGACACATAAATAACCAAAATACAGCATGACATAAACGTGAAATAATTTAAATGCATTCAGATCTTTTTACAAATCAGGCTTTTAAACTATGAGGAAATTATTCAAGACAGGGTATATTGAAAATATTCAGCAAAAAAGTCTACATTTTTTTATCAAGCTGCATTAAGTTGTTTGTTTTCAAAAAGACATGAGTATTTTTGGAACATCTAAAGTTATCAGAATATAATAGACTTCCTGAGAAGATATGTGGTACAATTAGCTATTCATAAGCATCAACATATATCAGTTTAATCATTGTTTTAAGCACTGTAGTCTGTACCTACCAGAAAACTCAGTTCCCTTCAGATCAAATAATAATTCACGACAATGAACTGCTTTAGTTACTTCTATGTTAATTTAGCACTTGTATAATAAGAACAGAAAGTGTCATACTGTCTATAGGTTTACAAGAAAACATCGAATGTCTCTATACAAAAGAGAAAGCAGTGATGTATAATCAACCACTATATGTAAAACGTCAGGAATTACACTGTCTGGCAAATGGCTTGATAGTAGCCAACACATGGCTCAGAAAGAGAGACAGTCACAAGATCACATACAAGAGTAGTCAACATGCAACTCAGGTAGACTTCTTCTAGTAAGGAAAAGGCACCAGGATAGAATCCATGATTGCAAAGTCATCCCCAGTGAAACAGTTGGCCTACAGCATAAACCACTAGTTGCCACAGTCAGCTGCAAGGAGTGGTTAGAGAAGGCTCTAAGGTTAACAGAGACTAGGCTGAAGACCTGGAAGTTGACAGGAGAGAAATTACAACAGTTCAAGGAATTACTCTGGGCTCTAGCACCCCAAGAAGAGGAGGAAATAGGTGGAGTTGAAGAAGAATGGCAGCACCTAAAAACAGCATGTTTTAGGGCTACAGAAAAGATATGTGGCCGAGCCAGGTATGGAAATAAGGTACATAAGGAAAGCTGGTGGTGGAATGCAGAAGTCCAGGAAGTCATCAAAAGAAATAAGGAGTGCAAGAAGAAGTGGGAGACAGAAAAGACTGACCAGGCTAGAAAGGACTACTGGTTGACTAACAAAAAAGCTAAGAAAGAAGTTGCAATACCAAAGAATAGGGCATCGGAGGCACTGTACCAACTTCTGGAAAGTGACTCATTAAGTGGCACAAAGAAACTATATCAGGTTGCAAGGTAAAGAAAGAAAGATAAAGAAGATAGTCAGACACCCTTCATAAGGGATGCCAGCAACAACCTGCTCACCACTCCAGAGAACATCAAAGGCAAGTAGAAGGAGTATTTCCAGCAGCTTCTGAATGAAGAAGACCCCACAGAATCTGTACTGCCCCAGAAACAGCCTACAATGAGAGAAGAAGAGGGGCCCACCCTAGAAGAAGTAAGAACAGCACTAAGGAAGATGAAGTCAGGGAAAGTAGCGGACTCAGGTGAGGTCACAGCAGATATGATAAAGATGTTGGGCGAGATAGGGGAGAAATGGCTCCTGAGGGTACTAATAGCAGTGTGGAGAGAAAGGCATATCCCACATGACTGGAGAATAAGTCTACTCATGCCAGTGTACAAGAACAAAGGGGACATCCACAACTGTGGGTAGTACAGAGACATCAAACTCCTATCACATTGCATGAAAGTTCTGGAGTGGGTGATTGATAAACAGATGCACAGAGTAGTAGAATGCAAGGTGGGACATGAGCAGTTTGGATTCAAATCAGGATGCAGCACAATTGACCCAATGTTTGCATTCAGACAGATACTTGAGAAGAAGTTAGAGATGAGGAGAGAGTCCAACTGGGAATTCCTACACTTGGAGAAAGCATATGACAAGGTCCCAAGAAAGCTGATCTGGGCAGTACTGTGGTGGTTTGAAGTCCCAGAAACATTGATAGAATTAGTGCAGGCTATGTACAAGGACCCAATGACTCAAGTACGAACAGTGTTTGGCCTCACAGATGGGTTCTCAGTGAGAGTGGGTGTAGATCAGGATTCAGCTCTGAGCCCACTGCTGTTCATACTAGTGATGGACTACATTAGCAAACAGGTTGGAGGTGACAGATCAACAAAGCTGCTGTATGCAGATGATGTGGCATTACAGGCAGACTCTGAGCTAGAACTTCAGCAAAGGATAGGGGAATGGAATGCAAATCTGAAGGCACATGGGGTGAAACTAAGCACAGATAAGACTGTGGTAATGGCAGCAAACTGAGGAAATCAAAAGAAGCTGAGAATAGAGATAGAAGGGAAGACAGTGGAACAGGTAAACAGCTTCAATTGTCTGAGAGGGGTAGTTGATGAGAAGGGGAAGTCTGAATGAAGAGGTCAAAGTTAGAATCAGAGGGGCTGCAGCCAACTGGCATAGAGTATCAAGTGTAGTCTATGACAGAAGAATGCCAAAGAAGCTTAAAAGTAAGGTGTACAAGACAGTGGTGCGACCAGTACTACTGTATGGTACAAAACCCGGGGCAGTAAAGGCAGAAGAGTTGAAGAAGCTAGAGGTGATGGAAATGAAGTGTCTGAGAAAGGTGGTAGGATGCACACTGTGGGACAGATGAAGAAATGAGGACATAAGAGCAGAAGCCAAAGTAGCTCCAATTGCAGAAAAGATCAAAGAGAACAGATTATGGTGGTTTGGGCATGTGTAGAAAAGCAGAAGACAATCTGGTAAGGAAGATTTGGGACAGACAGGAAGAAGGTAAGAGGAAGCAAGGACATCCAGCAAAGAGGTGGATGGATTGTGTGAAAGAAGATCCATGGCAGTCAGGCATGAGTGTCACTGAATCGAGAGAGTTGGCGACAGTTAACACGATACCCCGACCCCATGTAGAAAGATGGGAAAAAGGGGGTTGATGATGATGATGATGATGATGATGATGATGATGATGATGAAGAATCAAAAGGAGATCATTGACTGTTCTAAGAAATTCTGATGTTTGAAAGAAGTAATAGTTTCATCAGAAGTATCACCACTACAGCCTTTTCTTTTCATTAAACTGAAATAATCAAAACTGAAATAATCATCTCCTTAAGATTTATCTCTCAAAACAAGACTCCTACTCCACATCTGTTTACTTTCTCAACATTTTTTGCATGCTCACATATGCAAAGAATAATCAAAAGTGACACAAAGGCATCTTTAAGATAACTAAAAAATACTGTAACAAACTAAAACAAAGTTTATAGTCCTTCAAATGAAAATGAACAAAAAGTAAGCTAGCTGTACTGCAACTGAATCAAATTAAAAAAGTTTTAGAAATATTATTTAACAGAAAAAAGTAAAAGTTACAATGTAGTTGCTTTTTCAGTAACTATAATGCTAAAGAGACATGTGGAAAGTAAGATTTATCTTCATGTTATGTAACAAAGTCATGTCTAAATGCATAATCTCAATGCCACCATGTCTAATGATCATAATATATTGATGACCGCAATGTCTAACTAGCAGGCTGAAAACATAATGGTATGGAGTTACATATCTTTGAAACCGTGCCATTTCTGAGTATTGTCCCCGCTTTCAAATACAGTGATCTTGAGGATAATATACATAAGAAACATCATAATAAACAGGGACTGTGATTTCAATATTCAGAATTGTAGTCTTAGACTAATTTGGAAATCTACTATACAGTCTTCAACTCTGTAGTTTTGGCATTATGATTGACAGTAAAATGGAACGTAATTTGTACTTGCTACCACAGAAATGTAGTACAGTTTTGTTAATCCTTAATTCATATTTTTTTGCTCTTTTTACCTAAACTTCCTCTCAACCACCCAGCCCTCTCTTTGCAAACTGGCTTATTCATTTCTTATCACTGGGCAAGGGTCATCCAAAAGATGATATCATTCACACAGCCTCCCATAGTAGTTTGAGATGTTTGTACTTTGGGGACCTAACTTCACTGCATATGCACTACACTGTGGCTTGCAATGGGTGTGTCAGCAAAGGCATGTTGTTCACTTCTGTAAGGGACATAACCCCTCAAGGCTCAATACTGAGAAGGCCCCCTCAAAGCCAGTGTTCATATATGATTTACAATCTTCACTAGAGATTCTGCCATGGGGACAAGAGTGCAGATATGGTCCTGACCCCCTGTACTTGAAGAGAAGTGAGCTAGTAAAGCTGCATCACTCCTCTCTTCCCATGTGCCAGCTCCAGTAAGCACCCAAGCCACTATTCAAACGTGGGTAACCTGGGTTGTACTCAGGGCTTAATCCTTCTATGCCAAAAGAGATAGGAGATGATAAATACTTGCATTATTGCAGTGTTTTCTTCTTGAGGATTCTGCCTAGATCACATAATAAGGTTTTATTTAAATGCTAGTTTACTGAATCTAACTTTTCTTCCTTGGAGAGGTAACTAAAAACAGAAATGCCATCTTTTAAAATGAAAACAAAAACACGAAAAATCCTGTTTTGGGTCCTAGAGTATTACTTCAAAATGTTACAGTTATAATAGTGCATTTGTGAGGATACCTTTAGAGACAAGAGTTCAGTCATTGCTGTACGGCTAGGGATGCAGAGAGCCAATGGTCAGCTGCAAGGAGCAAAAAAAAAATGGTGACATCTTTGAATCAATTGCTGCCATTTGACTATCTAAAATGTTTAAAAAATTGGTTATTTTAAGGGTAAACAATAATGATTGTTCTTGTTTTGCTACTTTTAACAAATGATGGCACTGTTCTTTAAAGCCTGGGAAGGAAGGATTTGGTGGTAGAGAGTCACCATTTACCTCCTTTCCAAAAGCTGACTGTGTGTGTGTGGGTGCATATTTCTTTCTGAGTGTGTTTGTGCACACAAAAAAAGTTTGTTTAATGTTTAGTCACTATTGGTAAGGTTGCACTGCATGACTGAGTTTGATCTGAAATGGTTGAAACCATGGGCAGTCAGAGATAACTAAGTCTTATCTAATCTGAATCTGGGTAGCACGGAGCTTGTCTGGGAGCTGTATGACTTTGCTATTACTTAAGGAGGCAGTGCACATAACCTTACAGCCAATTGTCCTTTCATAGGTTCATAGATTCATAGGTTCATAGGTGTGTACTAAGCTAATGGCCCTGGAGCCTTTACTAAGCTAGCCCATATGATTAACCTGGCATTGTGCCACAATACCTTAGTTCCCAGTGCCTCTGTCGAGTAGAGCCAGTGGAGTGATCCCCGGGGTTAATTTTCTATTTCTCATCCACTCATCAAGATTTCTCTTGAAGAAGGCCTGTGAGATGCTCTGTTTGACATAAATGAGAAGTCTATTCCATAGCATGGGCAGTCTCTGGGTTATGAACTTGTCACTCCAACTTGTTCTGTTGATTGTGGTAATGAGAGTGAGGTCTCTGAAGTGTGTGGTGCAGAGGGATTGGGATTTCTTTAGATGTAGCATTTCCAACAGAGCTGGGTCAGACATGGCTTTGTAAGTCAAGCAGAGATCGCCTCTAAGTAGGCGATATGAGACAGAGAATAGTTGGAGTTTTTTGAGTCTGTCCATATAGGACAAGTGTTTAAGGCCTATGATCCTCTTTGTGAGGTACTTTTGTGGCCTCTCCAGTTGTTGCAGGTGTCTAGTGAGGTTCATAGGTGTGTACTAGACTAATGGCCCTAGAGCCTTTGCAAGCATAGCCCATAGGACTGCCCTGGCATCATGCCACCCAACCTTAGTTCCTAGTGCCTCTGTCGAGAAGAGCCACTAGAGTGATCCCCGGGGTGAATTTTCTACTTCCCATCCACTCATCAAGATTTCTCTTGAAGAGGGCCAGTGAGGTGCTCTGATTGACATGTATGGGAAGTTTATTCCATAGCATGGGCAGTCTCTGGGTTATGACCCTGTCCCTCCAGCATGTTCTGTTGACTGTGGTAATGAGGTTGAAGACTCTGGAGTGTATGGTGTGGAGGGATTGGGATTTCTTTAGATGTAGGATTTCTAACAGAGCTGGGTCAGACATGGCTTTGTAAGTCAAGCAGAGATCGCCTCTAAGTAGGTGATATGAGACAGTGAATAGTTGGAGTTTTTTGAGTCTGTCCATATAGGACAAGTGTTTAAGGTCTAGGATCCTCTTTGTGAGGTACTTTTATGGCCTCTCCAGTTGTTGCAGGTGTCTAGTGAGGTACATGCCAAATGGGGCATTGTACTCGATGATTGGCCTAATGAGGGAAGAGTAGAGGGAGATAATCACCTCTTTCTTCCTGGATGCAAAACCCTTAGTAATGAGATGTGCCACATAGAAGGACTTTCTGACCACAGTGGCAGCATGGTGGTCAAAAGAGAGGTTGATGTCAACCTATGTTCCAAAATCTCTTATAATGCCTTCTGTATTTAGTGGACTACCATCAATGTCGTAATTCAAGGGAGCTGGATTTTTCTCAAAGGGGATGAAGACACATTTTTTGGCATTGAGCTTAAGGCCATGGTTCTGACACCAGTCGTTGGTCTCATTGAGGCCTTTCTGTAGGATGTCACTATCACTTGGGGAGTTAATAATAACTCCCAATTTGCAATCATCTGCAAACTTTGTCAGCCAGAGTCCCTTCATGTTGGCCTAGACTTCAGAGAAGTAGACACCAAACAGGAGAGGACCCAGGACCAAACCCTGTGGGACTCCACTAGTGACTGGTCAGCAGTCTGACTTGGAGTCAGCTACTTTCACACTGTGGGTTCTATCTGTGAGCCAGTTTGCAACCCATCTAGTGATATAGGGGTTGATGCCTAGCTTAGTAAGTTTTACTATGATTCCTGAGTGGGGAATGGTATCAAAGGCCTTGGCCAGATCAAGGTAGGCTGTATGAGCCACCTTACCATCATCCTCAGCTCTGTTGACTGACTCAAAGAAGTCGACCAAGTTAAGCAGGCATGATCTACCCTTCACAAAACCAAACTGTGTTTGATCCAGAGTGTGGAGATTCCCTATATCCTTGTTTAGTAGGTCCATGATGATACGTTCCACAGCTTTGCATATCAGACTCATCAGGCTTATGTGGCGATAGTTCCCGGGGTCTGTAGTCACTCCTCCTTTGTGGATAGGGATGACTGTAGCAGTGCACCATTCGGTAGGGACAAAGCCTGTGGTGAGGCTGTGATTGAACAGGGCACACAGGTGAGGTGCCAGTTCACTATGTATTTCATGTAGAACACAGCCAGGGATACTGTCAGGTCCTATAGAAGATGTATTTTTGGCCTTGGACAGTGCTGTTTTAACCTGTGCAGCAGTAATACTGGGTGCCTGGTAATCTGCTGGTATTGTGAGTGGTCCTTGGGGGGGGGGTAAAGTTAGCACTGAATCTGTCTGCCAGTGTATTTGCAATATCTGTTGGCTTGGTATAGGAGGTACCATTGCACAGTAGCTCTTAGCAAATCTGGGTATTGCCATGGAGATTCTTTACATAACTATAGAAGGCCTTGTGGTTGTTTTTACTATCTGCTGCAATTCTGTTTTCATAGCTAGCTTTAGAGGATTTGATGAGGGATCTCAAGCTTTTGTTGAGACTGATAAGGGAGTTTTTCCAGTCTTGGGACTTCACCTTATTCCGCATCAGTTTCCTCCTTCTGTTGAAAAGTTTGTTTATAGCAGGGGACCACTAGATTGGCTTCCTTTTTTTGAGAAGAGCGTCTTACTTCTATTGGGTATGGCGAGATCCATGCATTTGTGTACCTATTCATACAGTGCATTGGTGTATGATTTGGAGGTCATGCAACTATTCTTCATTTGCGTGGGTGCTGTGAAGTTAGCCACCTCTGTTTTTAGGAGCCCAAAGTTAGCTTTGGAGAAGTTTTTCATGGTAGTTACCTTTGTTGGGGGGGGGGGGTATAGATTTCCAAGGTGATTAGCTTGTGATTAGATCTAACCAGGGAGGAGTTGACTATTGGTGTAGAACAATGGTCGCTCGTGTTAGTAATGACCAGATGAAGGATGTTGCTACCTCTAGTGAGGGTAAGAACGAGCTGGTCCAGGGCATTGGAATTAATGAATTCCAGAAAGAGTTGGGCAAGTGTATTGGTACATGAGTAGTTTTCCCAATTAATGGAGGGGTAGTTGAAGTTGCCCAGTATGAGAGTGTTAGGTTGGACCCTAATATTCTCCAGGGTGCTTAGGAATGTGGAGTGTGAATCTTGGGACATGGTTGTGGACTTATAGCAGGCTACAACCTGAATCAGTGTTTTACTCTATGTTAGCTACACCTGAAGTATCTCAGATGTGTTATGTTGGGCTACAAGTCTGGAGGTGTGCACATCCTTTATGAATATGGAAACACCACCACCTTTGGAGCTTCGGTCTAAGTTCTGGGGCCGAAAGGTATGGAATGAGTTGTAGCCTAGTAGCACAGGGGTGCTTTCTGCTGCATTAAACCAAGTCTCTGTTACAGCACAAATGTTGATGTTCTCCATTTTAAGGAGTACCTGGAGCGAGTGCATTTTGAGATTTAGACTTCTAACATTGAATAGCATGACCCTAAAATTGCATTTGTTTGTAGCTGTTACAGTGGTAATTTGGTCTTTGGAACACCGCCTAAAAAAGGCACTATAGGGGTGGCAAAAGCCTTGGCCAGTATCCGTAAGCCCAGAGGTGACAAATGCAGGCAATCTCTGGCAAAGCATCAAGGTCTGTCAATCAAGTCATCCCAGGCAGACAGATACTGGATCCCCTTTGAATGACACCAGAAACTTAGCAAGCTGAAATCAATAATTTTCTGCTTGTACTTTGATATCATTCTGGGTGATGGTAGAATGCTGCTCAGGGCTAGGGTCATACCCACCTGGGATACATAATTTGAGAGCTCCTCCATGTCTCTTTTCATGTAGTCCAGGGAGGTACGTTTCAGGTCATTCACACCCACATGTACAATGACAGAGTCAAATTTGAACCTGTTGTTGAGGGACCTGAGTGCGTGCATTATGTGGTGGATCCTGGCACCTCACAGCCAGCTGACTGTTACTTTCTCTTTATTCAGCCTAGCGATTGGGAAATCAGTGTGCCTCACTATTGCATCACCTATGACTAGTGTGTTGGGCATGCTGTTTTGCCTCAGGGGCTTTGGTTGAGTGGCACACTGTTTAGGAGAGTTATGTGTCTCGTGATTAGTGTTGTGTTGTGGTGGCCGAGTGTGTTTCTGCCTTGGAGGTCTCTGCTGTTTGGTTAGATTTTTATTGAGAGCCTCCAAGAAGGTAGGTGTGTGGTTTGTGTTTTTGTGTGAAGGCAATGCTGGTGTGTGTTCTGGAGGGCTATGTGTTCCATATGGTGTGGTGCAAGTGTTGACCTTCTCCTCTTGACCAGCTATTCCAGTCTTGACTGGAGAGTGCGTGGCTTCCACTTTGGATATATAAGTGCATCTCTCACAAGTCTGAGTGTTGGGGGGTAAGAAGAGAGGGTTGTCAGTGTACATGAGGCAGTTGCTACATTGCCTCGGGATGCCCAAGTTCACCAGGTTAATAGGGGAAAGCACAGGGAACTGACCTTTAGACATGCCTGGAGGGGTGGGCATTAATAAGTACTGGAGCTGTTTCCTTGTAGAACGTTTAGTGTTGGTAGGACTTTTGTGTACTACAATAATTGCTACAAGAAGTCTGGTAAAGTGCTAAACTAACAAGCTAGTGCAGGAGAGGAGAGAACTAGCAGATCTAATGAAAAAATTGAAGAGCAGACTTTGGCACTGCTCAAAAGCTTACAAACAGTCCTGGATACAGCAAATCTGTATCTGAACTAGATTAGTTACAGGAAAGGTGGGAAACAAGTACAGATGTGGGCTTTTAAACCAGAAAGTTGAAAGAGATGGAAAATCTGCCCAAATGGTCAATAAACTACAATTTCTTGGCCAAAAAACCCTCCTCTTGTGGTAGATAGGCTATGCAGTACTTACCACTCCCACTGATAAGCTAGAAGGCTTCCCTCCAACACAGAAAGGCTTGGGGGGCTCAGAAACTTGCAAACAGTCCTGGATACAGCAAATCTGTACCTGAACTAGACTAGTTACAGGAAAGGCAGGAAACTAGTGCAAATGCAGGCTTTTAAACCAGAAAGTTGAAAGAGATGGAAAAATTGCCCAAACTGTCAATAAACTACAATTCTGGGCCAAACACCACTCGTCTTGTGTTAGATAGACTACTTAGTACTTACCACTCCCACTGACAAGCTAGAAGACTACCCTCAAACACAGAAAGGCTTAGGGCTCAGAAGCTTACACACAGTCCTGGATACAGCAAATCTGTACCTGGACTAGACTAGTTACAGGAAACATGGGAAACAAGCGCAAACACAGTCTTTTAAACCAGAAAGTTGAAAGAGATGGAAAACTACCCAAACCGCCAATAAACAACAATTTCTGGGCCAGAAACCAATCATCTTGTGGTAGATAGGCTACCTAGTGCTTACCACTCCCACTGATAAGCTAGAAGGCTTCCCTCCAACACAGAAAGGCTTGGGGGAGGGGGCTCAGCAGCTTACCAACAGTCCTGGATACAGCAAATCTGTATCTGGACTAGGCTAGTTACAGGAAAGGCAGGAAGCAAGCGCAAATGTGGGCCTTTAAACCAGGAAGTTGAAAGAGATGGAAAAACTGCCCAAATGATCAATAATCTACAATTCTCAGCCAAAAAACACTCCTCTTGTGGTAGATAGGCTACCTTGTACTTACCTCTCCCACTGATAAGCTAGAAGGCTTCCATCCAACACAGAAAGGCTTTGGGGGCTCAGAAGTTTACAAAGAGTCTTGGATACAGCAAATTTGTACCTGGACTAGACTAGTTACGGGAAAGACAGGGAACAAACGCAAGTGTGGGCTTTAAACCAGAAAGTTGAAAGAGATGGAAAACCTCCCCAAATGGCCAATAAACTACAATTTCTGGGCCAAAACCCACTCCTCTTGTGGTAGAGGGGTTACCTAGTGCTTACCACTCCCACTGATAATATAGAAGGCTTCCCGCCAACTCAGAAAGCTGGGGGGGGGGGGGTTGCTCAGAAGCTTACCAACAGTCCTGGATACAGCAAGTCTGTATCTGGGCTAGACTAGTTACAGGAAAGGCAGGAAACAAGCTTAGACTATTTTTCTTTTTTACAGAAAAGCAGTTAAAACAGCAGTAAATACAATTCAAATGCAGTGCAGGCTATGCCAAATGGGGCATTGTACTCAATGATTGGCCTAATGAGGGAAGTGTAGAGGAAGACAATGATGTCTTTCTTCCTGGATGCAAAACCCTTAGTAATGAGATGTACCACATAGAATAATTTTCTGACCACAGTGGCAATGTGGTGATCAAAAGATTGGTTGCTGTCAGCCTGTGTTCCCAGATCTCTTGTAATGCCTTCTGTATTCAGTGGACTGCCATCAATGTGGTAATTCATGGGAACTGGGTTTTTCCCAAAGAGGATGATGACACATTTTTTGGCATTGAACTTAAGGCCATGGTTCTGACACCAGATGTTGGTCTCAGTGAGGCCTTTCTGTAAGATGTCAACATCACTTGGGGAGGTAATAATAGCTCACAACTTTCAATTGCCTGCAAACTTTGTCAGCCAGAGTCCTTTCGTGTTGGCCTGGACTTCAGAGAAGTAGATACCAAACAGGAGAGGACCCAGGACCGAACCCTGTGGGACTCCACTCATGACTGGTTGGCAGTCTGACTTGGAGTCAGCTACTTTCACACTGTGGGTTCTATCGGTGAACCAGTTTGCAGCCCACCTAGTGATCTAGGGGTTGATGCCTAGCTTAGTGAGTTTTTCTATGTTTCCTAAGTAGGGAATGGTATCAAAGGCCTTGGCTAGATAAAGGTAGGCTGTATGAACCACATTGGCTTCATCCATAGCTCTGGTGACTGACTCAAAGAAGTTGACCAGGTTGAGCAGGCATGATCTACCCTTCATAAAACCAAATTGTGTGAAATGCAGAGTTTGGAGATTCCCTATATCCTTTTTTATTAGGTCCATGATGATGGGTTCCAAAGCTTTGCATATCAGACTTGTCAGGCTAATGGGGTGATAGTTCCCAGGGTCTGTAGTCACTCCTCTTTTCTGGAGAGGGATGACAGTAGCAGTGTGCCATTCGGTAGGGACAAAGTCTGAGGTGAGGCTGTGACTGAACAGGGTACACAGGTGAGGTGCCAGTTCACTCTGTAGTTCATGTAGAACACAGCCAGGGATATTGTCAGGTCCCATAGAAGCTGTATTCTTGGCCTTGGACAGTGCTATTTTAACCTGTGCAGCAGTAATACTGGGTGCCTGGCAATCTACTGGTATTGTGACTGGTTTCTTGGGGGGGAGGAGTAAAGTTGGCACTGAATCTGTCGACCAGTATATTGACAATATCTGTTGGCTTGGTATAAGAGGTACCATTGTGCAGCAGCTCAGAGCAAATCTGGGTATTGCCATGGAGATTCTTTATATAACTATAAAAGACCTTGTGGTTATCTTTACTATCGCTGCAATTCTGTTTTCATAGCTAGCTTTAGAGGATTTGATGAGGGATCTCAACTTTTTGTTGAGGCTGATAAGGATGTTTTTCCAGTCTTGGGACTTCACCTTATTCTGCATCAGTTTCCTCCTTCTGTTGTAGAGTTTGCTTATGGCAGGGGACCACCAGATTGGCTTCCTTTTTTTGAAGTAGAGCATCTTGGTTCTGTTAGGTACGTCGACATCTATGCATTTCTGTACGTGTTCATATAGTACATTGGTGTATGATTCGGCAGTCATGCAACTGCTCTCCATTTGCATAGGTGCCACAAAGTTAGACACCTCTGTTTTTAGGAGCCCAAAGTTAGCTTTGGAGAAGTTTTTCATGGTGGTTACCTTTGTGGTGGGGGGATGTTGATTTCCAAGGTGATTAGTTTGTGGTCGGATCTAACCATGGAGGGGTTGACTATTGGTGTAGAGCAATGGTCACCCTTGTTAGTAATGACCAGGTCAAGGATGTTGCTACCTCTAGTGGGGGTAAGAACGAGCTGGTCCAGGGCACTGGAATTAATGAATTTCAGGAAACGCTGGGCAAGTGCATTGTTACATGAGTAGTTTTCCCAGTTAATGGAGGGGTAGTTGAAGTCACCCAGTATGAAAGTGTTAGGTTGGACCCTAATATTCTCCAGGGTGCTTAGAAACATGGAGTGCGAGTCTTGGGACATGATTGGGGATCTATAGCAGGCTACAACCTGAATTGCTGTCTTACGCAATGTTAGCTGCACCTGAAGTATCTCAGATGTGTTATGTTGGGCTACCAGTCTGGAGGTGTGCACATCCTTTATGAATATGGAAACACCACCGCCTTTGGACCTTCAGTCCAAGTTCTGGTGCCGAAAGGTGTGGAATGAGTTATAGCCTGGTAGTGCAGGGGTGCGTTCTGCTGCCTTGAACCAGCTCTCAGTTACAGCACAAATGTTGATGTTCTCCATTTTAAGGAGTGCTTTGAGCGAGTTTATTTTGAGATTTAAACTTCTAGCATTGAGCAGCATGGCACTCAGATTACATTTGTTTGTAGCTGTTATGGTGGTTATTTGGTTTTTGGAACACCGCCTAAAAAAGGCACTATAGGGATGGCAAGAGCCTTGGCCAGTATCTGGAAGTCCAGGGATGACAGATGCAGGCCATCTCTGGCAAAGCATCGAGGTCTGTCAGTCATGTCATCCCAGGCAGACAGATACTGGATCCCTTTAGAATGACACCAGAAACTTTTCCAGATGTTGAATTCAATCATTTTCAGCTTGTACTGTGGTATCATTCTGGGTGATGGTAGGATGCTGCTCAGGGCTAGGGTCATACCCGCCTGGGCTACATAATCCGAGAGCTCCTCCATATCTCTTTGATTATTCTTATTATTCTTATTATTGTTCTTGTTGTTGTTGCACTGTCATCATTGTGTTGTTGCTTATGGAGTCTGATAAATAAATTAAAATAAAGTATAAAAAATATGTGAGCAGAGTGAAAAGGTTGACTAGGTAGGAAATAAAGCCAAAGCTGGATTATTGTCATTGCCAAATATCAAAGAATATTTTCAGTGACTAACCATGGACATTGCCTGTCACCTCAATACTCCAAGCACCACAGCTAAGAGGTATAGCTCAGTGGTAGTGTATCATGCTACTAAGTACCCTAATGCAATCACTGTCCACTGGAGATGCAGAAAAGGGTGCAAATATACAGCTGCACATTTTCAGCAGGGTGAGTATTCCCCTGAAGATATTAGCATAAAGAGTGACAAACCTTTTGTCACACTTGCTGGCTTGTTGGTGGAAACATTGTAGAATGAAGCAAGTGAAATCTTTTCATATCATCCACATGCAAATGGTTTGGTGGAAAAGTTCAATTCGACTCCAAAAGCTATGTTTACAGGTTCATAGGTTTATAATAGGCTAATGACCACCAGGGTCTTTACAACCCTAGCTGTGCAACCCAACCCAGTTTTATCCCAGAGTTCCTTGGACATCTATGTGTGTTAGTAAAGATGTAGCTAAGGGTTATGTGAGATGGAGTATGTTACTTGGGTATTAATTTACTTACTGTCAACCTCTGTCCATCAGAGACATGGGAGCCAGACAAAGGGTAAATTTGCAATTTCCCATCCATCAGTAAAGATTTCTTTTGCATAGAGTCAGTGATGAATTCTGCTTCATGTAGATGCGGAGATTATTTCATAACAGAAGGATCCTTTGATACACATATCGGTACCTCCAGCAGGTTCTATTTATGTCACAGACAAAGTTAAGTCCTTAGATCTAGTGTTTCTGGTGCTGTTTGCCTTACAGGTGTACAAAAGATCCATCAGAGCTGGATAAGAGGATGCCTTTAATGCCAGGCATAGATCGCCTCTCAGTAATTTGTAGGAGACTGACTTCAGAGATAGGACCTTTATGGTATCTGTGTAGGACAGGGCAGTCATACTCATTTCCAGCTATTGCAAGTGCCTGTTTCAGTACAAGCCAAAGGGGGAATTGTGCTCAGTGATGAGTCTGAGAAGGGCTGACAGGAGTGGTACTATTACTTCTTTAGACCTGGATGCTATACCCTTGTTTAAGAGTTAGGTGACACAGAATGATTTTCTTGCTGTCTTGGCTACATGTTGGTCAAACACCAGATTACTGTCTACATATGTTCTCAGATTCCTAACTATCATTAATCTCTTAGAGGTGTTTTATCAATGAAGTAATTAGCTTGTTGGGATGACTTCTCAAAGGACACTATAATGCATTTCTTTGCATTGAGTTTTAATCCATGGATTTAAAATTGCAGGGGTGCTGTAGTAAGTGGATGTTGGTAGGAGGAATATTCCATTATTTTAGTGATGATCCACAAGAATAATAATTGTTCTGCAGGTAATTTAGGTTTGCGAACTTGAAGTAGGTGCTGCTGTTCGGATCGCAAGGGCCTAATAGTAGTAGATGAGTAAGGTGAGTGCAGGGCAGTCTTGAGGCTTATACACATGTTTATGAACAGTTTTGAGCTGACAGATTAAAAGGTAGTGAGGGAGTTCTAGCCATTGTAATTTTTTTAGTGCAATACAGTGGTCTGTATTATGACAGCTATTTGTAGGGAATTTAGCTAACTTATTATAGCAAGTTTCTAATTTGGATTGCAAGGAGCACTGTAAGTTAATAAATAAAGGAGTGCCATAGGTTAAAGATGGTAATAGGTATGATATCGCTAGCATTTGTTTAGTGTGAGGATAGAGGAACTTATTGTGTCTGTAGAGTAACCCTAACTTCTTGTGGGTCTTACTAATATTGTTTTGACTATGCAACTCAAATTTGAGGTTTTTATCAATTATTACTCCCAACAATTTAGTGTGGGCTACTAAATCGATTTTTGTGGAGTTGAGAGAGATTATGTTGATTTCAGCTTTATTTATATGAGATTGTCTTTTGGGTGTGAAAATCATAAGTTTAGTATTTTTTGGATTTAAAGAGGGGTAATTATTGTGAAGTCAAGCCTCCACAGTGGAAAAAGATGCTTGAGTATTTTGCTGAAGTGTTCTTATATTGGGTGCAGAACAGACTATGGTGCAGTCATCTGCATACTGGATAATGGGAGCCATGCAGGATAGCTTGGTGTAGCTTGTTAATAAAGATATTGAATAGAAGAAGGCCTAATACATAGCCTTCAGGGACACCTGTAGGGTTATGAAGGTAGTGGGAAATTGAATTTTGCCATTTAGTGGCATAGTCTCTGTTTGAAAGATAGCTTTTGAATCAATTCAAAGACTAGAAAGAAAGCCCTATACTTTGGAGGTGAGTGAGGAGATCAGAATGAGCGATTGTATCAAATGCTTTTGATAATCTAAGAAGAGGTCGGACACAATGTGTCCGGAGTCCCTAGCTTTATTAACAGTGTCTAAGAAGGAAATTAGAGTGGTGATGGTACTATGACCTGGGCACAACCCTTGTTGTCTTGGGGAGAGGATGTTGTACTTTAGGAGGTAGCCTAAAAGTTGTTTTTGCACACTTTTTTCAAGGATTTTAGAGATGGTGGAAAGTATAGCAATAGGTCGGTAGTTAGAGATATCACTTGAGGGACCACCTTTATGTAGAGGAAGAATGATGGCTTTTTTCCAAAGACTTGGGGCATAAGATTCCTGGATTGATCTGTTAATCAGAATGCTAATGGGGTATGTCATTGCATTAGCAGCGATTTTCAGAAATTTGGCTGGAATTTTATCAGCTGAGTTAGAGCAAGGTTTTAATTTTAAAAGGAGTTTTTAATAAGTGCGGTAGGGATGGGAGAGAGGTTAAATTCTGGGTGGGAGGGCTGTTGAGAGCAGTTAGATGGTGGGGTGCTAATGCCTGGGGTAGCATGATCCTCGGTATGTGTGGTGACATGAGCATTCTTATGATTAGTGTGTTGTGGTGGAGAGTGAGGAGAGGTAGTTGGAGAAATAGAATTATGTGGGAGAGGTAAGGAAAAGGTAGCAGTAATGTTGGCAATAGTATCAATAAAGAAGGTGTTGAAGATATTAACTATTTGTTCAGGAGGTATGTCAGGGTGTGGACAGGGGTTGGATTTGGTGCCAGGGTTTAAAAGATTATTGATGGAAGACCAAAACATTTTTTGGGTTATTTTTTTCTATTTGTTTGGCCACTGAAGCATCTTATCTACTTCACTGACAGACCTTGAAGGGAAAATAAGCCAGTTAAAGTTATTTGGGCACCAGCTTGTGACTGGACATTTCAAAATCTGAAGGAGGGACCCTCTGTACTAGCCAGTCTTGATTATAGCCAGGAATGTATTGTGCAAGTGTTTATTGTGACTTGGGAAATGAGTTCCTAAGCAGATGCTTTAAACTGCACAATAGAAACTGCACTTAGGTTTCTACAAAGGGAGAAGAGCATCTAGCAGCATAACTGAGTTGTAGATTTCAGCTGAACGAAGAATTGTATGCAGTCTTTAAAAGGGAGTGTTTGGAAATAGTGTGGCTTCTCCAAAAGCTCTGACCCTACTTTATACCTCTCAGCTGTCCCTATTTTAATGATGTTTCTACATTTGTCATACAATTTTATTCCATTCTCTACTAAAATGGGGCATTGCTTTGAGAAGTTCTAAGTTAACAATATCAGTATTTCAAAAGTGTCTGTAGTTTAGGATACTTTCCCCTAATTATTTTTGTTTTGTCCCTAATGCAGGATGTAAAAGTTGAAAGCTATGCACTTCTTATATGATAGGAACGTCGAAGTAGTAACAGACAATGACCTCTTAAAGTGTTTATGAATGGCCAGTACAGAAAGGAGCAAGCTTTTTATCTGGAGTTTAGCATTGCAGTCTTATAAAATGACCAAAGAGCACAAAACTGGTTTCAGTAATCTAACTGCAGTTGGCTTTCTGATGAAGAAATTAGATAGTGTTGCATAAACTTATGTTGTTTACTTCAAGTATCATTTCTTGAGGGTCTGTAATAAATCTCACTTTAGTTTTGGAAGGAGAAAGATGTCCAAAGAAGACTATAATAAACTAACAGAATGTTAACTGGCTTTCTAAAGGAAATGTATAAAATCGGAAACTATCTCTATTTTAGCTATATCAAATTAAAATAACATAGATAAATATATAAAAGTAAAACAAGTTGCATTGCATTTGCATTTTCAGTAAATGTATTATGTTTAAGAGAAGTGTATAAAGTAGACTGGAATTACATTTTCTACTCTGGAAATGTATTACTCATTTAGTAAAACCTTACTTCACAAAGGTCTGCAAAGTTGCAAAGTTTTTTGCTTGATGATTCTATCTACGTCACATGATGATACTTTATTTCAACTCACGTTTGCCAAAGCTTATCTTTCCTTTTGGGTGTATAACTCTGAAAGCAGGAAGGCTTTCATGTAAAATTCAAAATTCACAGGAAATCCTGTTTTAAGACTCATAATAGAGGGTCTGTCTGTTACTTCAAAATAACAGATACAGGAGAACCTTCTGGAAAATATCCTTGGAGACTGACTACAATACTACAATTACCTTTAAAGGTGCTGTCAATTTTATTTTGGGCATAAGAATTTGAGGTAGTAAAGAATAGTCTACCTTTATCCCAAAGCAGATTACTTCTTATGTAGAGATTAATTATTCTCTGACCATTATATGTCTTTTGAAATATGTTATTTTTATTTTCTTATGCAAGCCTTCTTACCATTTATATTTACTTGAAAAGATATGCTTTAGCTTATTTAGGACAAGTACAGAGATGTATTATTTAACCTTAAATGCTTACAGCAGATATCCCTCCTTCAGGTAAACAAACACAAAATCATCTGTATAAGCACCCTCTATATCCCTCCCAGAGATAATGTATCAGTCCTAGAGGACATACTCTTCTGGTTCTCAACCAATATCACTAATGAAACTATAATCCTGGGGGATGTTAACATTAACTGGGACACAATACAATCTCCTACTAACTCTCTAAATAAAAATCTTTTTAACTTCACTCAACTGATTAACTTCTCTTGCGGCAGTACCCTAGATTCGATCCTAGTTTCCCATCCTCACTACTTGTCCAATAGTGGTACACTTTCACACCCTCTAGGTGATCACCTTCCCACTTTTGCCCATTGCCTTCCCACCCTCCTACAATGTTCTCACATATACACCTCTTCTCGGTACCTAAAAAACTTTAACCCCAATGCATCCTCTGATGCACTAAAGAATATTAACTGGAACCCACTCAAAACTCTACCCCTGGAAAATGCTGTCTTCCACTTTAATGTAACCTTCTTAAACCTGCTAGACTCCTTCACTCCCAGGAAAACAAAATGCACTAAAAGTAACTCCGTCCCTTTACTAACTAAGAATACCCTAGCCACCATGCGTCTCCATGATAAAGCTTGGAAATGCTACCATAAAACAAAATCTACTACTTCCTTCAAGGAATACAAAACACTTCGCAACAAAGTAAAACAACTTATAAACTCAGACCACAAAGCCTATTTTTCGACTCTCCAAGCCCACCACAACAATAACCCCAAAAAAATTATGGGATGGAATCTCCGCTCTTCTTAACCCAGGCAAAAAAGAAAACCCTGCCCTGACCCAAATGCCTCAGACTCAGATTTAGCTACTCAGTTCAACACATTCTTTATTGAATCTATTTCCAAACTAACATCATCATTCACTGATAACCGTGTTCCCCCACAACAACCTCATCACATCCCCTTCACCTCCAGTATCTCTAGCTCCCAACCTGCACCCTTCTCCCTGAACTCCATTCCCATCTCTACCATAAAAAATCTTCTTCTAAAACTGAAACCTTGCTCTAATGCTCCTGATGAAATACCATCCTACTTCCTTAAGATGGCTGCAGAAGCCATTGCCTTTCCCATCTGCATCCTAATAAATCAATCAATTTCAGAAAGTCAGGTCCCCCAGCTCTGGAAAAAGGCCTATATAATTCCACTACATAAAGGTGATAACGATAATGAAATCTCAGACTTCCGTCCCATTGCTATCCTATCCCCTATTTCAAAACTTCTTGAAAACTGCATCCACCTACAACTCTTACCCTATCTAATAAACAATAACCTTCTTACTCCCACCCAACATGGATGCCGACCAGGCCATAGCACCGCCATCGCTCTCCTCTCTTTCCTAGAAACCATAAACAAAGCCCTTAACACTGGTCATATGGTATCCACCCTCCTCCTAGACCTCTCTAAGGCCTTTGACACGTTTTCTCATAAACTTCTCCTTACTAAGCTCTCTAAGCTGAATCTTTCCCACTTCTCTACTACCTGGTTCACCAGTTACCTATCAAATAGGCAACAAGCACTTAAGTGGAAAATAGCTACTTCTCCATTCCTAAACACTCCCACAGGTGTGCCCCACAGCTCAATTCTATGGCCCCTACTATTCAGTATCTTCATTAATGACTTTCACCATGCCATCCCTATGCTAACCTCATCCAATATGCAGATGACTCAACAATTATCTGTTCTGCAACTTCCACCTCTTCCTTAGCAAAATTAACCCAAGACGCCTTCTCCTCTACAGAAAAATGGACGCTAGATAGCCACTTAGCACTAAACGCATCCAAGACCAAACTAATGATATTCTCACCCTCTAAAAGCATCACCCTAGACAAAATCTCTTTCTCTATCACCAGTCAAAATAACACTCTTCTTGAAACAGCTAAATTGTTAGGAATCATCACCAATGACCAACTAAAGTTTGATAACCATTTTCAGGTAAATATTTAAAAAACACTCCAGAAACTCTGTATGGTTTATCGCCACAACCGTTTCATCTCTCCCTCCACCAGACTCGTTCTTGCCAATGCATACCTCATCCCTTCCCTCCTGTATGGTGCCTCTATCCTTACCAATCTGCAATCCTCCCTCAAATCTAAGCTCTCCTCCTGTTACTATAAAATCTCAAAATTTGAAGCTAGCCACGGATCCAGTACCCATCACTGCATCTCCCTGCACCAACTGAATTGGCTTGAACTCCCCAATTATCTTACTTATGTCCAACTTATCCAGGAGCACAACATTATTTTTGGTCCCTCTCTCTGTCCCTCCCTTGCCTCGACATTCAAAATGCATCGTCCAAACAGATGCCTCCGATCTAACTTCCAAAACTTAATCGAGCTACATAAACCTGTCCACCCTCCAGGCAAACATCTTCTATCCTTCTGCTTAGCACGTCACTGGAATTCTTTCCCACCTGTTATCCATACCACTAACAGTCTCTCTCTCTTTAAAACTCTACTTCACTCACACCTAATCTCACAATGGGAATGCTCTTGCTCTCATCCTTCATAACATCTTCCTATAATATTCTCACCACCTAACATATCTACTAATAGCTCTCTTCCTACATAACATCCTAATACCCAAACATATCTTCTCATAACCTCCTTCAGCAAATAATCTCCAGAAGGAATTTGTATTCTTATTTTTGCTACCTTAATTTGATTATAATCTAAAGTATCACCGGCTAATTTATTGTAACTGTTATTATCATCATGTATTCTCTTTCTAATGTCTGATAACTGTTTTGTGAAATTTGTAAAAGTTATTGGGCCGGATTCATGAAGGCTTGCAGTGAGTCTAAGAGTAGAGTAAGACTCCATGCAGCCAACATGTCTGCCGGGTGATCCAGGAACAGCCGGCAGGGGCGTGCAAGAGAGCTCCTAAAATGACTCTTGCACGGACAATGTTAGTTTATGCAAATTACCTCATTTGCTGCTGAAAGGTATGCAAATGAGGTAAATTTGCGATTCAGGAAACACTAACCTGTCCGAGCAAGAGTAGTGTTATTTGCAGAAATGTACTTGGTTGGCAACTGAGTAACGGTCTGCAAATAGCAAAATGGAGCCATGACAGCTCCAAATAAAGGATGCATCCAGTTGAGGAAGCATGCCAATGGCCAAATATATGGCCAGTGGCATTTTTATGTGTTGCAAAATATAAAAATAATTTTTTTCCTCGATCTCTGATGTTTAAGCGTTGCGCAGCTCTGAGCAAACGTGCTGCACACTAACAAAATCAAAAAATCAAGAATTTAAAAGCCACAAATGTGATTTAATTCAAAATATTCATATGCCATGCAAGTGAATGGCAGGCTGAAGACAACATGGCTACTGAGTAGTGGTTGTTAAGTGGGGAAGCTCAATCTGAGAGATGTAACCAAGCATTAGTAGGCAATCCTATGCAAATGAGGATAAGGATAGTGAATCCCAATATTTCCTGCTATGTGAACCATGTCCCTAGAGTGTAAGAGTAGGATAAGGAGAGTAACAGAGTAGAAGATGGGTGACATCATGAGGGGGTGTGTATCAAAAAGACTGTAAGCTTACTGGAGCAGAGTGGCATGTGTTTGCTGTGAGTTACTCAGGACTAGGAGCGGTGTGTCTACAGTTGTCTAAACTGAAACCCAAAAACCGAAGGTATATGCCGTGGCTATCACTAAAGTTTCTTGCAAAGCTGCTTACACTGTGTGCGTGCATGTAAATTTGTCTAAGCCTGTGTGCGTGGGTGTGCACCCGTGTAAGCCTGTGTTAGGCCATCTAAGTATGTATACATGAATGTGCACCCGCCTAAGCCTGTGTAAGCATGTGTAAGCCTGTGTGCACACGTGTGCGCTCGTGTGTGCGTGTTTGCACTTGTTTGCGCGACGCTGCCCCCTGTGGAAACAGAAAGGGAAAAGGAAGGAAAAGAAGTAGTAGGAAGTTAACCAAGGAGAACTAGCAGAGCTGCCAGGTGAAATCAATCAGAATCAGCCAATTACACAGGCAGTACAGTAGCCCAGCCCATCACTTAAAACTCTGCAAACAACATTCCCCCATGTTTTTCTCAGAAACACTGCAACACTGCAACACTGCAGTCAACAAAGAGAAGTGAAAACTTAAAAAGCTTAAACTGAGACATAAAACTGTTAGGGGCTGCCATTGCTGTTATAAGACAACATGTGCAAAATGCTGAGGGTGGTGCCATTGCGAATGCTGCTGATCAACCCACAGTGAGGAGACGGAGAAGAGTGTACAGACCCAGGGTAACCTACCAGGGGCTACATGAGCTGGAGATAGTGGAGCGCTATAGAGTGGTCAGAGAGCTCCTGCAGCAAATTGTTGAGCTGTGCAGGCTACGCCTCACACACAGAACCAACAGAGGAGAACCCATCCCAGTGGAAACCAAGGTATGTGTTGGCCTAAGAAGACTAGCAACAGGGACCTTCCAGATACCAACTGGTGATATGATGGGGATTTCACAGGCTTCAGCATCAAGGGTACTGCACCAGTTCCTGAATGCCATGTCAGCACATGTCAGTGATCATGTATATTTCCCCAATTCCTGTGAGGTATTGGCCAGCAATATGCATCTCTTCCAGCAAATAACAGAATACCCTGAGGTAGTGGGTGCAATTGACTGCATGCACATACACATCAAAGCACCAGGAGGTCAGTGGGGTAGGGCTTACATCAACCGCAAGGACTTCCACTCCATCAACTGCCAGGTCATGTACGATGCCCAGGGCATAATACTGAATGTGTGTGCTGGCTGCCCTGGAAGCTACCACGATTCCCATATCTGGTATCTGTCGCAGCTGTACCAGACATTTGCAAATGGGGACATCCCTGACAGTCACCTAGTGGGGGATGCTGGATACGCATTGGAGCCGTGGCTGATGACACCCATCAGAAATGCACACAGACCTGAACAAGAACTCCATAATGAGGCACACACACAAACACGAAATGTAATCGAGCATGTGTTTTGGATGCTTAAGTCACGGTTCCAGTGCCTGGACATATCTGGTGGAGTCTTGCAGTACTCACCAGCTACGTGTACCCAAATTGTCATGGTATGTGCCATGCTACACAATATGATCTTGCAAAAACAGCTGCAGCAGGAACAGCATGGGGCAAGGCCAAACAGCCCCCCACCATTGCCAAGGCCTGCACAGGCACAGCGTGACTCGGAGGAGGAACAACCTGAGCCTGCCCCAGTAGGCAGAAGGAGGCATGCCCAGTATGCCTTGTCCTTGGCAAAGAGGCAACACATAGCACATACATTGGCTCAATAGGAACCCTGGAAATGATACCTCTCTCTGACTCGCACATAAAATAAAAGGGATGCCTAACTTGACACTACCTGTTTCCAAACATGTATAGGGAGTGTAGTATGTGCATCCGACATAGGCAGCCCTGCAGCACCACCTGAGGCATGATTGCCATGTTTTAAGCAATATAAAGCAGTGCTAAGCAGCTTTTACCAATATCTAGTATATGTAAACAAAATTGCTCGTGCAATGTTGGCCAAGGTTGGGCAAAGTTGAGCAAAGTCAGTTAAACATGCTCATATCTGCTTTACTGTTCCTTAAGCAGTCTGGTCTGGCCAGCATGAAAATAAAAAGCAGTGACAGAGATTGAACCCAGGGTACTGTGCACTATAGTCACAGTACTGAACCACTAAGCCATGATAGCTTTACAGTGCTACAGACACAGCAGGACAATTGTACACTAATGCAAACACAAAGCAATGCTGTATCATGCCCCTAATGAGGCAAATGGGTAACCTCATCCACACGCCTATGCAGACAGAGAACATCAGGCCAGGCGTTGTGATGTGGGTTGTGTAGGCTATGAAGTCGCAAGCTAATATATGTGACAATGGACGCTAAGATCTGTAGTACAGTAGTATGCCTCAAGCCAGTATGATAGGCAACAGTACAGACTGTAATGGTGTCCTGTACATAGCAGTGCAGGCACAGCAAATGTGTATAAGTGTCAGGTGAAACCCACATCCTATGTACACCCACAGTAACAATCCGGTGTGCCCACGGGTAGAAATGTACAAAGAACAACTACCCCCCCTGTATGGAGAAATGTTGATAAGTCTATGCAAAGTGTCTCATGGAAGCCCTGCAGGCACAACATGATCCCTGTTGCTCTATGACACAAAGGTGAGTCCTGCTGTAAAAATACACCTTGATTTACCATACACATATAGTATAAATGTGTATACTGTGCGTGCTCACACACTCCAACAAATGTAGTGGATTTAATTCAGCATCACACTGAAAGGTCATATTGGGCATGCTCACGCACTTAGCCTAAATACGGATGTGATAATAAGGGATCTATGGACAAATGTGTATAGTCATCTCTACTTCCAGAAACACATTCACAAAGTGGTCTGAAAATCCTGCTATGTGTTCACACAAACTACCAAGGTCTGTGCATGTAGATCAAAGGAGGTTGCCACTACTCAGCAGTCATCAGACCTGTCAGAGAGTACCACAACACACTTGCGATGAATCTGACTAGGCACATTCAGCAGCTAGAAAGACCAATGAAGTACCTTAACAAGAGGATTAATGGCCTCAAATAGTTGCCCCATGCAACAAGAATGAATGTAACCCAAGCTGTACTCTGTTGCATACTGTCTACGCAAGAGATCTCTGCCCAACTGACAGGTCCGTGTCATGGTTTCACTCAGATCTGTTCTGAGTTACAGCTCAATGGCACTAAATGTACAGAGCCAACTGATATTGGCAACATCCTGGCAGATAGGATCAGTGTTAACTTTACCCCCCTCTCACCCATGAAAGAGCACATGTATGTAATGGAAGACTGCAAAGTTGCTGTCATCATGGCTTCACAGGTAAAAAAACAATCTCCGAAGCCAGTATCACAGCAGCCATGGGACTAGATAACTTCCCAGACTGTGTAGCATCTACTTCCCTGAAGTAAACATTAACATGGAAGGTCTGTGGCTACTGAATTTTCCAGAGGACTGCAAACTAGGAGCCATCATTGTAAACACTAAAGATGTGGACATCCTACAAAAGGGCCTCACTGAGACAGATGGCTGTTGTCCAAGCCATGGCCTGTAGCTCAATGCCAAAAGGTGCATTATCATCACCTTTGTTAAAATCTCTGTAGCTAAGAACTACAACATAGGTGGTAGTATAACTGACACTGTAAGTGTGACAAGAGACCCTGGGTCACAGGTGGACAGTGGATACAACTGTGATAAGCACATTCCCACAGTAGTCAGGAAACCCTCTTATGTGGCACACCTCATCACAAAATGTGTCTCATGCAGAATAAAAGAGGACATTGTTCCCCTCTACTCACCACTCACTAGAACTATAAAAGAGTGCAACGCCACTGTTGCTATGTACCTCACAAGACAACTACAACAACTGGAAAGCCAGCAGCAATACCTCACAAAGAGCATTAGTGGCGTGAAATACATGCCAGACACAGACCATCGCAAAATGCTCCATCCGTACTCCCTTGCATATCGCCTACTCAGAGGTGTTCACTGCCTAACATACAAAGCTACGTCAAACATAGAGCTGCTGGATATGATCCACATAAAACACTCGCAATCACTCTGACCTTTGGACCCAAAACCACGAATGAAATACAAAAGGAAGGGGTGTAGCAATTTACCTTATGGATATCCACACATTCAGGTTACAGGCGCAGCAAGAGGCCTTGGAGACCATGCAAGTGCAACTAACATTGGGCAAAGCTGCCCATCAGATTGTAGCCTGCTACAGATCACGTACCTTGTCTCAGGAACCTCACTCAGTATTCTGGAGAACAATGGCAAATATAAAGGACCTATCAAACACCATTATATGAGGAGATTACAACTACCCAAACATTGAGTGTGTGAATTACTCGTATACAATGTCCTTTGCCCAATGTGTCCTACAGTTAAGAAACTCTAACTCCCTGGAACAGCTGGTCAGCATGCCCACTACAGGTGACAACAAACTGGACATGATCATCACCAACATGGAGTACCAGTGTTCCACAACAGAGATAAACCCCTCACTGGGAATATCAGATCATGAAGAAATCACACTGGACATCCACATCCCACCCCCACACCCAGTCAATGAAACCACTGTGAAGACATTTGCAAAAGCAAACTGCACACTTCCCAAGACCAAAGTGGAAAGTTCCGAAGACCTCTTGCTATAGGATAAAGGTATGCAATCTGCAGAAACATTTATAAGTGCATCCTATGAGCATCTACAGGGATGCATGGACTGAGACATCACAAATAAAACCAAGATGCACTCCTCCAAAAATAGGACAACAAGCAGGTGTTTGTTGTCCATAAATAAGCTAGACAAGAGAAGGAGGAAACAAACACATGATAGATCCAACTTCACTAAAGGAAAGGCATCACTGATCATTATCAGGAAGAAACAATGATCACTCATAAAATAATCCAAGGACAGTTTCTAAAAATAAGGAATGTAAGAATAACAACCACAAAGCCTTCGGTAGCTATACCAGACATGTAGGTGTCAACTTCCAAATATGCTGTCAGCTACTGAAAAAAGGAATGAAATACACCAAACCAACTTTCATTGCCCACATCCAGGTGGACAAGTTCAGTGTAAACTCCCCCCATCACCCCCAAAAGGGCCTGTGTCCATCACAGAAGGATGCAGAGACCCAGACGTCATGGACCTGCAGGTAAAGACAGCCCTCACCAAAGCTAAGAACATAGCATCAATGTGACTGTATGTTGTCCCAGGCTGCATCTTACACTAGGCCCATAAGAAACTACACACTCACCTACAGTCACTGTCCAGACTCAACCTAATGAAGTAGTTAGGTAGCGGTTTGAATCCTGCACTGGACAAGTTTGTGTGTTGTCGCCTTGGGAAGGAGCAATATTTTAGGAGAGTAGTAAGAGACCTCAAGAACGGTAAACTAACCTTTGTCAAGTCTGATGATGTCATCATCCTACAAATATACCTGTGGAAAAAAGAACTCCCAGTAATGTGTATAGCGTGTCGTGTTAATGCATTCTTCTCTAATTTCATAAAGTAATTAGGTAGGGGTTTGAATTCTGCACAGACTATGTAGACAAAGAATGGCATACACTAACAGTCATCCAGCTCCACAAAGGGTGTGCCAAAACAGAACCTGGAAACCATTGCCCAATATGTCTTCTCAGCCGGGTATACAGAGATATTGAGCCAATTATCATGGAACCCATACACTGAGACATTGGAGATCTCCAGACACTGGACTCTACACAACTTCGCCTTGTTAAAGGCAGAGCCTGGCTCCCAAACCTAGTTGAGTTATTTAAAACAGTTACCATGAAAATAGATGGAGGTGAAAGTAGTCCACACAGCCCACCTGGACCTCACTAAGGGCTTACTACACCATTCACCACTCTGTCATCATGGACAAGTGTACCAGCTTGAACATTAACAGCTATGTCACAGGATGAGTGGCCAAGTGGCTCACAGATCAAAAACACATGCTCATAGTTGCGGGTGCCATGTCCAACTCTAAGCCAGTCATAAATGGCATCACACAGGTCTTTGTCCTGGGATCCCACCTGTTCAGTAGATACTGCTCAGAGGTACGGGGAAGCACGGCAGGTGTATGACTGAACAGGTTTGCAGATGAATGGTAACTGTAGTCCATAATTGACTGTACAGCTGACACAGACATCCTCCAGAAGTGTCTTACAGAGACAGATACCTGGTGTCAAAACAATGCCCTCAAGCTGAATGGCAAAGAATGCATAGTCATCCCCTTTGGGTAAAACAAAGTGCACACAAATTACCATATAGGTGGTAATCCAGCATGTACGGAGAAGGTCATTATGGCCCTGAGGACACAGATAGATAGTAAACTCACCTTTGATGATCACATGCCCAAAGTGTTTAGACATTCCTTCAGTGTACCCCATCTAATGTCACCTAATGTAACCCACTTCGTATAGTCCGATGATGTCACCATCCTGCAAATATACCTGTGGAAAAGATAATTTCCAGTAATGTGTATAGTGCATTGTGTTAATACATACTCCTGTAGTATCGTTAAGTAGGGGCTTGAATCCTGCACTAGACAATTGTGTGTTTGTGTGTTGTCTCCTTGGGAAAGAGCAACATTTTAGGAGAGTAGTAAGAGACCTCAAAAGCAGTAAACTAACCTTTGTCAAGTCTAATGATGTAACCATCCTACAAATATACCTGTGAAAAAGTGAACTGTCAGTAATGTGTGTAGCACGTTGTGTTAATGCATACTCCTGTAATATAATGAAGTAGTTAGGTAGTGGTTTGAATCCTGCACTGGACAAGTTTGTGTGTTGTCGCCTTGGGAAGGAGCAATATTTTAGGAGAGTAGTAAGAGACCTCAAGAACGGTAAACTAACCTTTGTCAAGTCTGATGATGTCATCATCCTACAAATATACCTGTGGAAAAAAGAACTCCCAGTAATGTGTATAGCGTGTCGTGTTAATGCATTCTTCTCTAATTTCATAAAGTAATTAGGTAGGGGTTTGAATTCTGCACTGGACAACTGTGCTTGTGTGTTGTCTCCTTGGGAAAAAGCAGCATTTTAGGAGAGTAGTAAGAGACCTCAAAAGCAGTAAACTAACCTTTGTCAAGTCTAATGATGTAACCATCCTACAAATATACCTGTGGAAAAGAGCACTCTCAGTAATGTGCATAGCGTGCCGTGTTAATGTGTACTCCACTTGTATCATGAAGTAGTTTAGTAGGAGCTTGAATCCTGCACTTGCTGTATGTGTGTGGAACTGTTGGTCAATGTGTTGTGGATTTTGCTTTTACCACTCTATGACATATCAGTATGCATTGCACATGTGAGCTAGCTGTGTGACAAATACATATCCGTACATGTTACCTCAATGATTGCATGTGTGGGAACCCTGCTTTCTCCAAGAACCCAGCTGTCATCCTTGCCAGACTGTGCTGCTGCTTCCCAGACCTTAGGTCACATCCGTATGCTTGTGACAAGCCCAGCCACTACAGTGTTCCCTGGCCTAGGTCATCTGTGTCACACAAAGTCATTACGGTTCCTATTGGAATGTGTGAGTGAGGGTATATGGCCAAGGTATATGTCAGACCTGTTCAAACGCAGCAAAGTCTGGTAATGATGACTATTCATAACAGGTGTAGAGCAACCTATGTGGATATGCATGCAGACCCCTTATTGCTTATGTGATCCACCAAGGGATTCCAAAATACCTTTGGAAATGTGATTAACAAAGGAGAGATGACATAACACTTCGTTGCATGTTCACATCGGTACCTGTTCATCATGTTGGTGGCTACTGCCTATGTGGTACTGTGGGGATAATATGTTCCGTAAAGGTGGATGACTATGCTTTGTTTGGCTTATAGCTTTACAGCATGGGTTTGACAACAGGCATCTGTCTGTATGATACCCTTGTGGAGGATGTGTGTGTCATCTGGAGAATGCATTATAGGCCACAGTATGCATTACCAGACGTGGACGGACATATCCCTACTGTGATTGCTTGTACCTAAGAGAGCTATATGCCAAACAGGAGTGGTCTCAGTAATGGGTGCAGGTGAATACCAGTGGTTAATGGCATTGCATAGTACCTGAAGGATCCAAATGTTGCTGTGTGTCCTACATCTGTGTGTCAGTTGTCAAGACATCATCTAACGACTGGTTATGGTCAGGCTGTTGAAGTGATGTATACTACCAGAATGCAAAACAATGACAGATAGTAATAGTATCACCCACAGCACAGTGTCAAACCATGTCATACAGACGTTTAGTCAGGTTCTGGAATGTGTGTAGTACAATGCATACTGGCCACCAATAGAAACTATGGAGTGTTACTGTGTAATACAGAGCATGTCACCCTGGCCATGTGTCCACTATGCACGTACATGCAGACAGTGCACCTCCACCATGTTCACAACTGTACACCTGCAAATCTGTGCTACATACATCCCACACATACTGTCCACTCTCTAACACTTGCTGCCAATACTGCACATATCAGCCAAGCGGCAAGTGGCCAGACAATACACAATTGGAGCCAACACTGGTGTAAACAACACTACAATGACAATCATAGCTTTAATGCATCATGCCTGCTCAGCTACACCTTCAAGCATATCATTACACTCTACGGCTGACAACATGCTAACATTGCTATACTGCTATATAGACACCCTGTGCATCAGCACCATGGTAGCCTGTTCCTGCATCAATGTTACAGATGACAGGAGGTGGCACAGGTTTCATCATATGCACAGGGTGTGTTGTTGGTTTGCCAGAGGCCTACGGTGAGCCAACCAATTGACATGTATGTGTGTGCGTGTCTGTGTGTGTGTGTATGTGTGGCGGGGGGGCAAGAATACTGGAATGGGCCAATGTTGTTGTAATTGGTGTGGGTATGTGTTAGCCCTAGGTGTCTGGAGTATGTGTGTGTGTCTGCATGCACACAGTTCCACCATGTGGCTGCCATATACGGGTATTTGTGGGACAGCCACAGACTGTACCTGCGAGGCTTTACAGACCACCGTCTCTGGCCATGGATAGGGTACCTGTGCCTGGCAGGGGTGCTACTGACACTATCAGGTACTAAGCCAGATTGGGTACTATCCTCAGAGGTTGATGGATGTACACTGGACACAGGTCCCTGCTGGAACTGTCCAGAGCCATGTGCACATGGTCTTCTAGGACGATCTATGGACAGCCCACCCCCAACATTGCTGGGGCTGATACTGGCACTATGGGAGCGGCTGTGGCTTGAGGGACGTATGCGGCAACTGCCAGCTGCTGATGTTGCTGGCATACGTCCACGTCAATGTCTCAACCGTCCTGCACTGTCCTGACACATGGACATCTAATGTCTCTCCCCAATGTCTATCAGTGACCTCAGTGTAATGACGGATGGCACCTGCTAGGTCACGGATACTGTCAATGACGGCGGTGTTATGTGCCCTCTGTGCCCTTAGTCCCTGTCTGGTGTACCGTTCCATACATGCCTGTGCCTCCATGACAGCCTGGAACATGCGTGACATTGTCAGCCCTGTGGCATGTCTGCCAGTGGCATGATGAGCAGCAGTGCTCCTACGAGAACCCCTGGACATCTGCCTATGTGGTACCCTTCCAGACATCTGGGTATGGCTGCTATGTTGGGATGCATGTGCCATGGATACCACACTGTCCTGGCCAATGCCAACTGTATGCTGTCCCTCAGCTATGGGCATTGGTGATGGATGTATTGGCAGTATTACTGTATGCATGGATGGGGTGGACAGCTGTGTACTGTCGATTGGTAGCCCAACGACAGACCCTGGTAAACACGCATGTGCCTCAACACACCTATCTTCATTATAACTATGTGGCTCAGTGACATCAGTTTCCCTGCTGCAGTGAACCAGCCCTAACACAGCACCTGTGGGAGGAAGACAGGAAACACACTTTACGACATGTACATGATGTCGGCACACATGCACACATGCACACATGCACACATGAACACATGAACACATGAGCACATGCACACATGCACACATGAACACATGCACACATGAACACATGCACACATGCACACATGAACACATGAACACATGCACACAAATACACTCCTCACTACAGCAGATACCCACACACACCACCAGCAATCCAAACCATACTCAATAGTGGTTGAAGGTGGGTTACAAAATCACAAGGCAAACAGTCATATCACACGTGTCAGCATGCAGAAAATTTGTTGCTCAAGACCATGCAGTGTGAGTGTAGACAGCCCTTGTTAATAACAGTATACATGGCTTTGATGCATGTGTGTTGTTGTTCAGTGATTGGCCTCACCCTGGAACACAATGTGTACATGGACACAATATTGCTGAGCAAGTATTAAAAGGTCTGCAATGTCCTGTGCACCATCACTCACAGGTATACATACCATGGCTGGATGTGTATCTGTGTGTCACATAGATATCCATTTCTGATTACAGTGTCTGTGTCTGTAGCAGATAATTGTGGACACAGCTTTAGCACATGCATGCTATGTATACACACAGGATGAGTGGTGCATGTATACATGATGGAATGCCATTGCTCAACATATCTATTGTACAGTGGTTATGGTGAGTGTAGGACATATTGTGGACATGCCAGTGCCAGCCATGACATGGCATGCTACAACATGACTGCAACATTGAACATCACACATACCCAATGTGTGTCATGTGACCTATACACTCAATAGCATTACAAAACATATATGTGTCACTTTGTACAAATGGTGATTGCCATGCATATTGTGTATAGGTGCATATGTTTGCACACACACAACACTGAGGTGCATAGCAATTACTGCTATGTGTAGTACTGTGGTCACTGTAAATGGATTGGGTGTAGTACCATGAGCCACCATCATCATGCATCATGTGGTCATTCAAGGCTACTGTGTGCCAGACCACCACCTAGCATGCTGTACCTGAACTGCAGTACCATGGCTACATTCACAATTACACAGCCACTTGTTACATGGGTGTGTAAGGTGCACAGTAGGGAGCATTGCCTAACATGAATGTGTTATGTGTTGAAGAGTGTTGCACAGCCCAATGATAGGCCTCTACACCTCAGGTATATTATGTGTGCTGTGTGGATGACATGTGGGATACTGAAGTGTGACCTTACAGCGGGTGTCTGGATACACCATGTTTAGCATGTTAAGGTGTACTGCGTATAACAAAGTTGCGTATGTTGTGTACATGTGTATCAACTATGCCTATCCAATGTCCAGTATGGTGTTGCCACAATTGTGTGTGATGCTCTGTGTATTGCATGTGATTGAGGCAGCTACTGACATTACTAAGATGTGCATAGTCTCACAGAAAACATACACAGCATGCATTATGCGTAGGTGTGTTACGTGTACATGGCCTACACCTCACCTATGACATGCACATTTCATTAGCAATATTACATTTATAACACACTCACCAGCATCGACCGGCTGCCTTGCTGTCACACCAGAGGGACCTACAAGAATATGAGACAGTTTGTCAGTGGCCACAACTGTGGCATTGCTACTGTGAGTTTGCTAAACTACAGTAGTACAACAATCGACAGTCACAAGCGTACAGATTATATTCCACATATCAGTATTGCACAACACTAGGCAGCACAACTGCTAAACACACAGTACACATCTCACATATGCATAATCTGCCAATACAGGTAACAGTAGTCTACAGATAGGGCATGTTACCTGCACACACAATGTCAACATGCTGAGTGGCTCCGGCCTCCATGATGACACATGTATGTTGCTGTTCCTGTTGTTGGCCAGGAGCCACCATGCTTATGAGCAGCTCCTCCACTCTGGTGAGGGGGGGATGAATGGCTACCCCACCACCTGTGGCAAGTTGTTGTCTATGGATATCAGACGCACGCCACCAGATATGTCTAATTAAATCACTGCAGTGATGGCATACTTTCTCATATGTCTGGTTATGCATGCCTATGTCATTTACTCGATGAACAAGATATTGCCACAGTGCAGTCTGCTCATGCTGGTCCTGGCTGGTTCTAGAGAACAGCAGGGTGTAGTGCTGCACCAGGCTGCTGTGTATTTCCTGTTCCTCTGCAGCTGTAAAACATGGGTTGTGTTCATGGGCCATGCCCCTGGAAGACAATTAAACAATATGTGTGAGCAAGTCATGTGACACACTTAACATTCTAAAGTACAGATATCAATTAACTGCCATATATAGCATCCGATTGGCTGTCAGAGGATACACACGTTCAATACCACATATTAGTGCTCAGGCCACAACTGGCTGACAGTGCCTGGCATGCTCTATATATCAAACCATGTTCTGCACAGCAGCAAAGAGAAGCCAGTATGTAAGACTATACACCAGTACATTGCACACTGTATGTGACACAATGCACCACCTAGCCACAGGAGGTATATATCAAGCTAATGCATAAAAAAAAAGATGTCATCCATTGCAATGAATGTAAAGTACAGTTACAGTATTACCAGTATACCACCCTAGTCATTGATGCCAAACCCCTGCCTAACATATGTGCACAGTTGTTAATTTAGGTGGCATACTGCTGTCTTAGACTATACATGTTGCTAGTTACACACATATACCCTGTAACACACATATGATTGAGGGCATGGTACAGGCATAATTACACACACATCAGACATACATACAACACGCAAATGTATGCCAACCCAGATGAGCTTTACCTGTGTACCATATAGTACTTTGTGTCACTACTTACAAAACCTTATGCCTGAGGTATGTAATCTGTGAGGACTACAGGGAACACACAAAACAGTGTTTCCAAGCAATGTGAACATACACCATACTGTACTGTTTAGGCCTACAGCTTCAGGTGGTACTACAGTTCATATGGGAGTTGGATTCACCAGCAGTACCACTCACTAAGCATACATGTATTGCTTTAACCTACAATGGGACACCACAGTTGACAACAAGGGACTACGTCACACTGTATGCCATACTACTTTTTCTGCCTAGCAATAGCATACACATCTTTTGCTGGGATCACAGCTAGGACACAAACTACCAAGACAGAAACAATTTCATACTAAGCTATCACACCTTTACAGACCTTGCACACATTCACCAACACATTCACCATCATACTCAGTCAACCTCACATAGCAATTATTGCAACAAGTACATGTGTCTGTGCATCATGTCATAGGCAGGTAATAAGCTATTGGCCCTAGGGCCTACAGCAGCCTAGCCATACACTACCCTGGCCTTTGGTACACATGTAATTTAATTTCACTTGCCCCTGTCAATCAGAGCCACAGAGGTGATTCCCGGGGTGTATTTCCTATCTCCCAACCAATCATCAGGAGTATTTATGACAACTGCTAATGAGGAGCTTTGTTTGCTATTGATAGGTGGTTTGTTCCACAGTATGGCATGTCTCTGAGATGGGAATCTATCCCTCCAGCATGTGCTGCTTAGTGAGCTGACAAGGTTTAGGGCCCTAGAGCGTGTATCTCGGAGGGATTGTAATATGTTTACGGGGAGGATGTCCAACAGCTATGGGTGTGACATAGCTCTGTATGTTAGGCAGAGATCACCTCTGGGTAGGCGGTATGCAACACAGTCTAGCTGTGGTTTTGTGAGTCGGTCTGCATAGGGCATCTGTTTGAGGCCGGTATTACTCTTTGTGAGGTATGTCTGTGGCCTTTCCAGTAGTTGTCATGTGAGGTACATACCACATGGGGCATTGTACTCTATAATAGGCTTTAAGTGTGATGAGTAGAGGGGAACACTGACCTATATTTCCCTAGATGACACACCTTTTGTGATGACGTGTACCATGTAGACAGATTACATGACTAGTGTGGCACTGTGATTATCAAAGCGGGGGGTACTGCCCGCCTGTGTCCCATGTTCCCTTATCACACCTTGGGTGTTAGGTAGGCTACCACCTATGTGGTAGTTAATGTGTACAGTGTTTTGACCAGAAGGGATGGCACTGCAGTGTCAACACTGAGCTTCAGTCCATCCCTTGGTCACCAGGCACCTGTCGCAGTAAGTATGACCCCGTGTTTCTCTCTCTCTCTGCATATATATATAGATATATATATATATATATATATATATATATATATATATATATATATATATATATATATATATATATATATATATATATATATATTTATATATATATATATATATATATATATATATATATATATATATATACACATACACATACACACATACATATAAACATCCATTGCTGTACATTGAGATGTACATATAGGCACATATACAGTCCACTTTTCATGGTGGGAATATCAATTATGCAACAGTTGTGAGATATAGTTATGTAATAATATTGCACAGTGTTGTGCAAAATGCATTTTAGGTGTCCTCAGCCCATGTAGCTTTAGCAGGCCTCACTGGCTGCAACACTGCAAAACTGACAAATCATACCCACAGCGTTTAACCACCACATGTCATATACCAGCACTGCATTCTGTTTTCTTTGTCAAACATTACAACTTACATAGAAATATGCACATAACAACCTTCAACAACATATATATATATATATATATATATATATATATATATATATATATATATATATATATATATATATACACCCTTGTCCCTTGTCCTATGCACATGTGCAGATACATAAAGATACGTACTGCTGTCACATATGGATGATTCACAGTCCCCTGGATTCACAAATCCTCTGTGTAAGACTAAATAAGTCTTACTCGGAGACTGCAGTTGAACGGTATGACGTCAGCATGCCATGAATATTCATGAGGGCATGCTGACTACACTCGAAGTCTAACACGGACTGTGCAGGAAAGCAGGGGGCGTGTCCGACTGCCGAGCAGTCCAAAGGTCCACGCCCCTGCATGTGTCTGAATTGTAAAATGTCAACACACAAGAGTGAGTCCGTTCAAATGTCCATGTACCCAACACCACACTCCCTGACACTGTAAACCCCCAGCACAGTTATAAAAAGTCAAATTTAATTTTTTTTTTTAATTCCCGATATAGCTGCCTGTATTTGTGCGTGTGTGTGTGGGTGTGCCCATTGCTTAGCTGCAATTAGCAATCTTGACATGGAAGAGCATAATAAGGAATGTTTATGCTAGCTGTGCCAAATAGCAATAGTGTAGTGATACAGCCTTCACACAAAGAGGAGGCATTCACAGTTCGAGTCCCACCACTCCCCTTCCTATTTTATGTTTTAAATTAGTATATGAAAAATACCTGACATATATGATTAAAATTTTACTAAACAGCATTGAAATGGCCTATGTATCAGTGAACAAAATGTATATTTATAAAGGATCCTGACATATAATTGCCCACAGTTAAGCAACGCTTTACCCAGCGCAATATAGTTGCCCGTAGTTAAGCAGCACATTAGCCAGTGCAATATAGTTGCCCGTAGTTAAGCAGCACTTTACCCAGCACAATAAAGTTGCCCATAGATAAATAGTGCTTTACCCAGAGCAATCAGTTTGCACGGAGGTGACCGCCGCTCCAACCAGTGCACCATAGGACAACGTGGAGCAACATAGAGCAAAGTTGCCTAAACGCAGCCACACCCCCTAGCCTGTCTGGACGGTAGTAAAATAAAAAGCAATGACAAGGTTTGAACCCAGGATACTGTACACCATAATCAAAGTACTGAACTAAGCAGGTCTGCAGTCAGCCGAGAATTTTCAAAAATGGCCAATCACAAAAAAGTGCGGGGAAATGCGGCATATTTAAGCCCCATAGGTGGGAATACTCACCATAACTGATTGTAGCTCCCATCTGCAGTTAGAATGGCTGGTGCTGGAGAGGGTACACGCTTTAGAGTGCAATGCTGGGGCATCGAGGAGTCAAAATACATGGTTTGGCTCCTTGTCCACCGTCATAAGTCAAGACTCCTGCAGGGCCAGTTCCAAGGGACGGAGTACAAAGTAGAGGCTTGGAACCGGTTAGCTCATGACCTCACCAGTGTCACAAGTGTTCCTCGGACTGGTGAGCAGGTCTGTCATCACCATGCAGACCTGAAGATATGGAACAGGACCTACTGAACCAATGGATACAGGAGGCCCATGGGATGCAAGATGCCCCACTACTGAGTAGGTAGCCATGGAATGCAGTATGTAAGACATGCTAATTTATTCTATATAATGGATAGGTATGTCTCAATATCCCTTCATTTACTTCACAGCTGCAGGTGTCCATGCTGTGAATCAGCAAGCCTATGCAGATAGGCTGCTAAGGCTGTGCCACCAGGCAGGTTAGTAATTATTCTGCATGTATTGCTATGTAAAATAGGTGAGAGAGCCTGAAAGAAAGTGTTGTAGCCCAATAATACATCCATAAAATGCCCTGAATAATTCCTCTGCATGTATTGTTATATAAAATAAGTCAGAGAGCCAGAAAAAGAGCATAGTAACCCATTAAGAAAGGTAAAATATGTCCGGAATAATATCTCTGCATGTACTGTCATATAAAATAAGTGAGCGAGCCTGAAAAAGAGTGTTCTAACCTATTAATAAAGGTATAATATGTCTTGAATATGTCTTCCATATGCACTGTAATATCAAATAAAGGAGAGAGCCTGTGGAAAAGTGTGTAATGTAATTAATAAAGGTATAAACCTGGAGTGTGTCTGTATCACTTACTTTGAAATGTTGTTGTACCCTTGCATTATACAAATAGTACTGTTTTAATAAGTGCTAGCAACCCACAGTTGGGCAGTCCCATCTAAAGTGGTTGATGGAAGTGCCAGTAGCTGTGAAGCATATATACAGTCCTCAACAGTCAGTTAATGGCTGGCATGCATAAGTAAATATGGCACATGAGTAGCTTGTTAATTTGTTCCCCAGAAATGTGAGTGTGCTACATGAAATGTAGGGTTCTGTACAAATTTAACTGAAAATGTCATGGGAACACATCCAGATATGTAGATAAAGAAATATAAATAAAATCAATAACTATGTAGCAGTAACACCTGCATCTTGGACAGTTAGTATGTCAGATATAGGTCAGGTATATAATGAACTAGCCAAACCCATTACACAACCTAATGCATGTTGGCAAGTGCAATAATACATGTAGGGGATATACACCTGCAGTCAATAGGAATGTAGTGTAGATTAAAAGTACTTATAAGATGTTAATTGAGGTCTCCTACACCCTACTGTGTGTGCATAAACAATGCAATTCCACACCTCAATGGGTATGTGTAATCTCAAAACATTTGTTGGGACATATGTCCTATTGTTCTATAAATATCTGCATTCACTTTGATGCATGTGCCCTGTTCAAACACCACAATCATGGTGGCCTGTTGCCACCAATCATCCCTGCATGCTGTTGGAATGTCCCTGTCGTTCAATATATGCATGTGTTATGCTTGCTATTCAACTGTTGGAACCCTGGTGAGTTGGGTTAATGGGAATATTACTGCATGCTGTTACAACTAATTTGGAATGCTGTTGTTTATGTTGTAATTAAACACACCTAATCACAGAACATATGGGAAGGCCAGTCCCAGCGGACCCACCTGTCCCTCCTCAGCTGACGAGTGCACCTGGAACCAGCAGGTCCAGTGCCCAGCCCGGGCTCCCCTCCTCCATTGGTCCTGTGCCACCTTCGGGTGGAAGCACTGCAGGGGATGGGGATCATCCCCCCATGAAAGCGTGGGTGGAGAAGGGCCACCTGTCACCCTTCGAAGGGTCCGGGTTGTGGTGCGTAGGGAGATCCAGCGTTCAGTCGCTGATCCCCTATGCCAGCTTGAGGCAAGAGTGGCGCATCTCATGGGTGAGCCTGCCCATCCTACGCAGCCCCCAGCACAGCCACCCTCGGGGCTGTGAAGGTGCAGTGGTGACTACCCATGGGAGAAAATCTCAGTTCCACTGTTACCATCTGTGGGCTCATGGGCTTGCGATTTCCAAACATCCGTCCCCATCAATTGTGTTCACCCACCCCATGTGTCATACACAGCCCCAGTATGCATCTTGTTTGTCTTGTCTGTTTACCTCCCCAACCTACCTCCCCAAATATACCTGCTTCCTCTACCTCACTTTCTACTCTCACCTGAAAAAAAAAATTTAAAAAGGGCAATCTGTACCCACAAAAAAAATACGCCCCATACATAGCTGACCATTTCGCACACATGTCCGCTGGACATGTAAACTGATAATTATAATTGGCAGTACAACATACTTTGTTGTCCTCACCCCTCTCCCAGGGGTGGAAGGTTTCAAATTTCACTCCAAATTTATTGCATATGCACAGCTGTTGCTGGTAAAGAAATGGGCAGCTATGGACCTTCCCTACACCCATCCTGCACATCCCAAACTTGTTTTCCTACTGTCTTTACCTCTTTGTGCCCCCTTTTTCACCACTTTCCTATCTCCCCATTTTCTTTTCTTTCAAAGTAATTAGCGCGGGGGTTAGCGGGAGTAAGCACTTCTAAGCTGTAGTTAGCAGGTTTGAGAGAGTGTGCGCATGTGTGCGCTTAGCTAAGCATCGCTAACTGTTGCACAAACCCGTGCAAACCTGCTTACAACTGCTTAAAAGTGCCTTAGTCACTCTGCATGGCAGGGCCCTTGTTCTGCTGAGCAGCAAAATAAAACACCTCTGTCAGTCTCAAACCCTGGACCTTGTACACACTAGACTGCATGAAGTACAACTAGGCCACAGTAGATTTACAACAAGTTGGTGCTGTAATAAATATGTCATGCATTACAATGAGTGAATGTAAAGGGAAAATAGGAATGTCATAACACAAATCCTGTTCTGTGGATCTTTACCAGCAGTTGTTGTGGAATTGCGCGACATGACTGTGAAAAGAGAACCAGCCATTCTAGCAGGAAATAATGTTACAGTAGCACTTTACAAACCCCACACAGTATCAGAGCAGGATAAACACTGGCATATTTGAATAGGGCAGATGCCATACTTCCCAAATGTGACTGCTTTTCAGGGATGTCCCTGATTCCTAAACAAATGTTAGCTTTGTCCCTCAGAATCCCTCTGAAAAGTACTGACGGTAGGCCGAAGAGTGGGGAATTACACTTAATGAATAATGTCAATAAGTAATAGTACACACTGCATGCACATCAGGAAAGGTGTATTAATACATATGCCCTGATTCCCTCACAGTCCCAACTTAATGTCTGTAATATATTACAGGTGTACCCCACTTAAATGTACCTTTCCCTGAGGCTGTTCAAATATATACCTGAGTGTATCAGAGGCCTGGCGGAGGCAGAACAGGCATTACAGCTTGTCTGCTGTTACACACTCTGCAAATAGCTTTGGAATGAGTCCCACAAGCATACTCTTATGTAGGAGTACAACACAGAAATATCAAAGGATGTAGCCATGCACTGTTAGCAACCAACTGTGACAATGTGTCCCAGTACAGAAAAGGCTGATGTGGTGCACAGACAAGGAATAATAAGCCAACCACTGGCTACCATCTGGATATGTCCACAAGTGGGAGCTACACAGACAGATTACTTGCCTTGATAGACTAACAGATACACAGCAACCCTGTATGTTCAGCAAAATAAACATCACACAATAATATATAATGCTGTCTGTACTTCTGCACCCCTACCAAAAAGAACAATATACCTGTGTATTCAGGCTCTACCAAGGATGTAGGTAGGCATACTCAGTACTGAAATGTGTCCAGTTATCTTGAGCAGCCCGTGCTAATGTCAACACAAATAAACAACAAACTGTTCAGAGGTGAGGTAATTAATATTTACAGTATAGTAGTTCAAAAACAGTTCACGTGCCAGAGGAACACATTGCAATAACTACTTTTGTATGGCAGTTAATTGTCTAATTAGAAAAGAAAGTACATACTCCCATGTATTTTGTGTAAGCATGTGGAGGGGTGAGTAAAAGTCTACACTGACAAGTGTGTACTACAAAAAGCAACATTCAGGTTTGAGTACAACATGCAAATAACTGGCTACAACACTAGCTTCAGAGATAAGAAGTATACCAACTTTCTGACTGACACAATGGTGTCCACAGCAAACAAGCATGGGCCCCACTTTGGAAAGCTGAAAGGGCTACGCCTACCTAACCTAGCATTTTATAGCAGTGGGCTGCTAAGACAGTGAGTAGTGCAATTACCACACAGCAGGCTGCATGCAATTACTGAATGGTGGGCACCAATTGGTGCAGAGGCCATCACATGCACATGTGCAGATATCTAGAAAAGCAGGCTGTACCTGCTGTCTACACATGCAATAAGCTTATTGCAGCAAGAGAGAGAGAGACCGAGAGAGAGAGAGAGAGAGAGATAGAAAGATTAGATAGATAGGTAGATAGATAGATAGATAGATAGATAGATAGATAGATAGATAGATAGATAGATAGATAGATAGATAGATAGATAGAAAGATGGAGATAGACAGAGACAGAGACAGACAGACAGAGAAACAGAAAAATAAAGAGGAACAGACAGAGAAAAGCAAAAGGAAAAAAAAAACATAACCTTTAAAAATAATCTGAAGACAGCAATACAAACAAAAGGTATGTAACACATATGTATTTGCTGGCATGTAGTAGATGTTTATGAAGAGTATTCATCATACTGCGAATCATCCATATGTGGCAGCAGTACGTATCTCTATGTATCTGTACATGTACATAGGGCAAGGGACATACTGCAACTGTTTGTGAAGGGTGTACATATATACGTAGTTGAAGGTTGTTATGTGCATATGTCTATGTAGGTTGTAGTGTGTGGAAAAGACAATAGCATGCAGTGCTGGTATATGACATGTGGTGGTTAAATGCTGTGGGTATGCTCTGTCATTTATGCAGTGTTGTAGTCAGTAAGACCTGCTAAAGCTACATGGGCTGAGGACACCTTCAATGCAGTCTGCACAATACTGTGCAATGTTATTACATAACTGTATATCTCACAACTGTCGCATACGTGCTATTCCCACCATGAATAGTGGACTGTATATGTGCCTATATGTACATCTATATTTACAGCAATGGATGTTTATATGTATGTGTGAGTATGTATATATATATATATATATATATATATATATATATAGATATATATATATATATATATATATATAGATAGATATATAGACATATATATATATATATATAGATATGCAGATATATATATAGATAGAGGGAGAGAGACATGGGGCATACATACAGCGACAGGTGCCTGGCAACCAAGGTATGGACTGAAGCTCAGTGTTGACACTGCAGTGCCATCCCTTCTTGCCAGAACACTGTACCCATTAACTACCACATAAGTGGTAGTCTACCTAACACCGAAGGTGTGATAAGGGAACATGGGACACAAGTGGACAGTAGCCTCCCCTTTGATAATCACATTGCCACACTAGTCGTGTACTCTGTCTACGTGGTACACATCATCACAAAAGGTGCGTCATCTAGGGAAATAGAGGTCAGTGTTTTCCTCTATGTATCTCGCTTAAAACCCATTAGAGAGTACAATGCCAACTACAGCAACTGGAAAGGCCACAGACATACCTCACAAAGAGTAATACCAGCCTCAAACAGATGCCCTATGCAGACCGACTCAAAAAACCACAGCTACTCTGTGTTGCATACCGCCTACCCAGACGTGACCTCTGCCTAACATAGTGAGCTATGTCACACCCATAGCTGTTGGACATCCTCCATGTAAACATATTACAATCCCTCCCAGATACATGCTCCAGGGCCCTACACCTTGTCAGCACACAAAACCGCACATGCTGGAGGGATAGAGTCCTAACTCAGAGACATGCCATACTCTGGAACAAACCACTTATCAATAGCAAGCAAAGCTCCTCATTAGCAGTTGTCATAAATACTCCTGATGATTGTTTGGGAGATAGGAAATACACCCCAGGAATCACCTCTGTGGCTCTGGTTAACAGGGGCAAGTGAAATTAAATTACATGTGCGGTCAAAGGCTAGGGTAGCGTATGGCTGGGCTGCTGTAGGCCCTAGGGCCAATAGCGTATTATCTACCCATGACACGAAGCACACACCCATGTACTTAGTGCAATAATTGCGATGTGAGGTTGACTGAGTGTGATGGTGAATGTGTTGGTGAATGTGTGCAAGGTCTGTAAAGGTGTGATAGCTTAGTGTGACATTGTTTCTGTCTTGGTAGTTTGTGTCTTAGCTGTGATCACAGAAAAGATGTGTATGCTATTGCTAGGCAGAAAAAGTAGTATGGCATACGGTGTGACGTAGTCCCTTGTTGTCGACTGTGGTGCCCCATTGTAGGCTAAAACAATACATGTATGCTTAGTGAGTGGTACTGCTGGTGAATCTAACTCCCATATGAACTGTAGTACTACCTGAAGCTTTAGGCCTAAACAGAACAGTATGGTGTATGTTCACATTGCTTGGAAACACTGTTTTGTGTCATCCCTGCAGTCCTCACGATTACATACCTCAGACATAAGGTTTTATAAGTAGTGATACACAGTACTGTATGGTACACAGGTAAAGTTAATCCAGGTTGGCATACATTTGTGTGTTGCATGTATGTCTGATGTGTGCAATTATGCCTGTACCATGCCCTCAATCATATCTGTGTTACAGGGTATACGTGTGTATCTAGGAACATGTATAGTCTACTACAGCAGTATGCCACCTATATCAACAACTGTGCACATATGATAGGCAGGGGGTTGGCATCAATGGCTACTGTGGTATATTGGTAATACTGTAACTGAACTTTATATTCACTGCAATTGATGACATCATTCTCCATCCATTAGCTTGATATATACCTCCTGTGGCTAGGTGGTGCATTGTGTCAGATACAGTGTGCCATGTACTGTTGTATAGTCTGACATACTGGTTTCACTTTGCTGCTGTGCAGAACATGGCTTAGTATATAGTATGTGCCAGGCACTGCCAGGCAGTTGTGGGCTGAGCAGTGATATATGGTATTAAAAGTGTGTATCTACTGACAGCCAATAGGTTGCTATATATGGCATTTCATTGATGCCTGTACTTTAGAATGTTAAGTGTGCCACATGACCTGCTCACAATTATTGTTTTATTGTCTTCCAGGGGCATGTCTCACAATCGAAAACCTGCATACTCCCCTGAAGAGGAGGAAGTCATCCTTGATGCCCTAATACAACATCACAACCTGCTGTTCTCCAGAACCAGCCAGGACCAGCATGGGCACACTGCACTGTGGCAGGATGTTGTCCATCGGGTGAATGATGTAGGCATGCATAACCAGACTTATGAGCAGGTACGCCATCACTGCAGTGATTTAATCAGACATGTCCGGCAGCATGCCTCCGATGTCCACAGACAACAGCTTGCCACAGGTGGTGGTGCAGCATTACATCCGCCCCTCACCAGAGTGGAAGAGCTGCTCCTCAGCATGGTGGCTCCTGGCCAACCACTACAACAGACATGTGTCATCATGGAGGCCGGAGTCACCCAGCACGTCGACTCAGAGCGTGTAAGTAACATGGCATATCTGTAGACTACCATTAGCTCGATTGTTAGAACATGCATTTATCAGATGTGTATTGTGTATTTAGAAGATGTGGAGCCTGGTGTCATGCAATACTGATAATTTGGTACATAATCTGTATGCCTGTGACTGTCACCTGTTGTACTACTGTAAAATTGCAAACTCACAACAGCAATGCCATAGTTGTTGACACTGACAAACTGTCTCATATCCTTGTAGGTCCCTCTGGTGTGATAGCAAGACAGAAGACCCATGCTGGTGAGTGTTCTACATTTAATATAGCATATAACATGTGCATGTCATAGGAGAGTTGTAGGCCATATACACATGTAAAACACCTACACATAATGCATGCTCTGCATGTTCTCTGTGGGACTATGCACATCCCAGTAACATGAGTAGCTGCCTCAAACACATGCAATACACAGAGCATCCCAACCAATTATGGTACACTGTAGTGGACATTGTATAGGCAGAGTCAATACACATGCACACAACATACACCACTTTTTCATATGCAGTAAGTGTTAATATGATACACATGGCGTATGTAGACACCTGCTGGAAGGTCAGACTCCAGTATCCCAAATGTCATCAACACAGCACACATAATATACCTGAGGGGTAGAGGCCTATCATGGGGCGGTGCGACACACTTCAACACACAACACATTCATGTTAGACAATGCTCCCTATTGAACACCTTATATACCCATGTAACAACTGCCAGTGAAATGGCTAATGTAGCCAAAGTGGTGCAGGTCAGGTACAGCAAGATAGTTGCCAGTGTGGCATACATTAGTAGCCTTGAGTGACCACATGATGCTGCCTGATGATGGCTCATGGTACTACACTACAGTAACTACAGTACTACACATAGCATTCATTGCTATACACCTGACAGTTGTGTGCATCCGGCCATGGTATGTATACCTATGAGTGATGGTGCACAGGACATTGGAAAGCATTTCATACTCGCACAGCAATTTTGTGTCCATGTACACATTGATTTCCAGGGTGAGGCCAGTCACTGAACAACACACATGCATCACAGACATGTATACTGTTATCAACAAGGACTCTCTACACTCGCACTGCATGCTGTTGAGCAACACACATCCTGCATGCTGACACATGTGATAGGACTCTTTGGCTTGTGATACTGTACTCCACCATCAACCACTAATAAGTATGTTCTGTATTGCTGTTGGTGTGTGTGTGTGTGTGTGTGTGTGTGTGTGTGTGTGTGTGTGTGTGTGTGTGTGTGTGTGTGTGTGTGTGTGTGTCAACTTGACTGAGTAGTGTATTTGTGTACATGTGTGCATGTGTTCATGTGTGCATGTGTTCATGTGTGCATGTGTTCATGTGTGCATGTGTGTGTGTGTGTGTGTGTGTGTGTGTGTGTGTATATGTGCATGTGTTCATGTGTTCATGTGTGCATGTGTTCATGTGTGCTAACATCCTGTACATATTGTAAAGTGCGTTTTCTGTCTTCCTCTCACAGGTGCTGAGATTTTGTTGGATGAGTGCAACAGGGAACCTGAAGTCACTGCCACAAATAGTGGACATGATGATACATGTGTTGTGGCACAGGCAGGTTTGACAGGGTCTGTCATTGGTCCACCAATTGACAGTACACAGCTTTCCCCCCCATCTATGCACACATTCATACTGCCAATACATCCCTCAACACCAAAGGCCTTAGCTGAGGGACAGCATACAGTAGGCATTGACCAGGATAGTGTGGTATCTATGGCACATGCAACCCCTCACAGCAGCCATACCCAGACACCTGGAACGGTACCACATAGGCATATGTCCAGGGGCTCTCATTGGAGCACTGCTGGTCATAATGCCCCTGGCAGACGTGCCCCCACAGGTCTCACAACCTCAGGTATGTTCCGGGCTGTAATGCAGGCACAGGCACGTATGGAATGGTACACCAGGCGGGGACTAAGGGCGCAGAGAGCCCATAACAGCGCTATCAATGACAGTATCCATGACCTTGCCAGTGCCATCCGTAATTACACAGTGGTCATTAATAGACATTGGGGGGAGACACTAGATATCCTCCGCAATGTGATGTCCATGTGCCATGACAGTGCAGGATGGCTGAGACATCAACGTGGATGTATGCCAGCAACATCATCAGCTGGCAGTCATCGCGGGCGACACATAAGTCCCAGCCACTCCCATAGTGGCAGTACCAGCCCCAGCAATGTCAGGGCTGGGCTGTCAATAGACCATCCTAGATGGCCACATGCACGTGGCTCTGGCCAGTCCCAGCAGGGACATGGGTCCAGTCGACATCCTTCTGCCTCTGACGATAGTACCCAGTCTGGCTTAGTACCCAATACTGTCCATGGCACCCCTGCCAGGCACAGGTACTGTGTCCGTGGCCAGAGACAGTGATCTGTACAGCCTGGCAGGTACAGTCTGTGGCTGTCCCACAACCTCTCGTATTTGGCAGCCACATGGTGGAACTGTGTGCATGCAGACACACACACACACATAAACCAAACACCTAGGGCTAACACACACACACATTACATCAACATTGACCCATGCTGTACTGTTGTCCCTCACACACACACACACACACACACACACACACACACACACACACACACACACATACATGTCGATTGGATGGGTCATTGTCGGGCTCTGGCAAACCAACAACACACCCTGTGCATATGATGAAACTGTGCCACCTCCTGTCATCTGTGACATTGATGCAGGAACAGGCTAACATGGTGCTGATGCACAGGGTGACCTAAAAGCAATGTAGCAATGTTAGCATGTTGTCAACAGTAAAGTGTAATAATATTCTTGTAGGTATATCTGAGCAGGCATAATGTATTAAAGCTATGATTATCAATGTAGTATTCTTTACACCAGTGTTAATTCCAAAAATGTATTTTCCGCCCATGTGCCACTTGGCTGATGTGTGTGGTACTGACAGCATGTGTTGGTGAGTGGACGGTACGTGTGTGATGTGTGCAGTACAGATTTGCAGGTGTACATTTGTGAACATGGTGGAGGTACACTGTCTGCATGTACGTGCATAGTGGACACATGGGAAGGGTGACATGCCCTGTATTACACAGTGTTAACACTTCATATTTCCTATTGGTGGCCAGTATGCATTTTACTATACATATGTTACAACTTGGGTACACATGTGTGTATGACATGGTTTGACACTATGCTGTGGGTGATACTGTTAATATCGGTCATTGGTTTGCATTTTGGTAGTTTACATAACCTCAACAGCCTGACTTTCACCAATCGTTAGATGATGTCTTGACAACTGACACACAGATGTAGGATATACAGTATCATTTGAATCTTTCCGGTACTATACTATATCAGTAACCAGTGGTACTGACCGCCACCCATTCCTGGGACAACTCTTGTTTGGCATGTAGCCGTCCTAGGTACAAGCAAATACACTAGGTATATGTCCGTCCACATCTGGTAATGCATACAGTGGCCTACAATGCATTCTCTGGATGAGGCACTTATCCTCCACAAGGGTAGCATACAGACAGATACCTGTTGACCAAACCATGCTGTAAAGCTATAAGCCAACTATAGCATAGTCATCCACATTTACTAAACATAGCATCCTGACAGTACCACATAGGTAATAGCCCACAACATGTAGCAGGGGTACCGATGTGTACATACAGCCACATGTTATGTCATCTGTCCTTTGGTATTCACATTTCCAAAGGTATTCTGATGTCCCTCGGTGTATCACATAAGCAATAAGGGGTCTGTATGCATATCCATGAAGTTGTTGTACACCTATAATGAATGCCCATTATTGACAGACTTTGTTGTGTTTGAACATGTCTGAAATATACCCCAGGCATGAACTCTCACTCACACTATTCTATAGAAACTGTCATGGGTGTGTGTGACACAGATGACCTAGGCCACAGATCACTACAGTGGCTGGCCTTGTCACAAACATACATATGTGACCTAAGGTCTGAGAAGCAGCAGTACAAACTGTCAATGGTAACAAATGTATTCATGTAGAAAGCAGGCTTCACACCTATGAACTAATTGAGGTCATATGTACATATATGTATTTCCCACACAGATACCTGAAGTGTGCAGTGCACATACTGTTATTTTACTGATATGTCATACAGTAGTAAAAGCAAAACCCACAACACATTGACCAACAGCATCACACACACTCAGCAATTGCAGGATTCAAACCCCTATTTAACTATGTTATGATACTAGAGAAATAAGCATTAACACGACACGCTATATGTTTTACTGGGGAATTTTTTTTCCACTGCTGTATTTGTGGGATACTGACATCATCAGACTTGCCAAAGAGAAATTTACCTCTTTTAATGTGTTTTCCTAGTCTCCAAAAAAGGCACTCTTCTCAAAGGAAATCGCACACACACAACAATCGCTGGATTCAAACTCCTACCTAACTATGCTATGATACTAGAGAGATACACATTAACACGATGCGCTATATGCTTTACTGGGGGGTTTCTTTTCTCCTGCTATATTTGTAGGATGCTGACATCATCAGACTAGACATGGTAATGTGTGTGCGCTTTGTTTTATGCAATCCCAGGAATGAACCACGTGGGACAGCAGGTGTTAGCCTGAACAGGACTCCACAATTCTTAGCTTGTGTGAGCTATATGTGGACCAATTACCATTCCATCATATGACAATACATATTTATGCACAGATTGTTGATTTTGTGGATACGACATGTGTCTGGGATGTTGAAAAAGGGCTATTCAAAGTCTATGTGGGACATGTGTAGCTCCTTTCAGTGATGTATGTCCTGGGTGGCTGCCTTGTAAACAGTCTAGCAGGTTTGGGAACCATGATCTGCCCGTGAACAAACCAAAGTTGGTAGGGTTGTGTGTTTGTTGGCTTCCAATAGCTCTGTTTATGACTTCAATCATGATGGACTCCATGGCCTTGCAGATCAGACTTCATAGGCTTATAGGACTATAGTTCCCATGGTCTGTTGTGCACCAACACTTGTGGGGTGTGCCATATGTTGCTGTAACCCATTCAACAGTTTCAGATCCTGTAGAGAGGGTGAGGCTCAACAGACTGTTCAGGTGCAGGGTCTGTTTGTTCTGCAGTTCACTTATGACACATATAGGGAAACAATGTAATCCAATTTATGCCATGTTTTTGGCTTTGGAAGGAGCTGTTTACCCATTCTACATGTGATATCTCCTGATATGATGATAGGGCCTTTTGTCAGTGGGAGGTGGGTATGTATGCATGGGCCTGTCTGACAGGATGTTGGCATTGTCAGTCATGTACAGTTGGCCCTGATCAGGACATATATGAGTGTACATTGCTATTTATGACACAGCTGAAGGAAGTGTCATGGTTCTGTCTGGACTCCTTCACAGATAATCTTTCCAAAACAGCGACAAACCTGAGCACTAAATCCCTGTTATACTCTTTTACACACTTAACACCCTACTGATCCTTTTTGATCAGTCAACAGAGTATTTCATCATAATATCCTGGCATGTCCAAAGATCAATTTCGTGTGTACTCTCCAGTCCAGCTGGTGAATATGGGAATTTTGAGGCAATGTTCCAACCGCCTTATGTACACAGACAACCCACTCCTCCTCCCAACAAACTCAGATATATGTGAGAGATGCAACTATATAGACAAACAGGAGGCTGAGCTCTCTCGGCCCATGATTGGCACAGTCTATCAGGTGGTGAAGGTAACCACACACACCACAAATCCAGTCTCACATAGACCTATAGCAACAGCAAACAAAACACATTACCGCACAAAAACATACTCAGAGGCTCTAAATAAAATCCGCCTAAGCAGCAGAGACCTCCAAAGCAGACACCCAAACAACTGCTACCCCACAGCAATACCCACATATCACATAGTTGACAAAGTCAGTGTGCCACACAGTCACTGCCCTTAGGGCTAAACAACACACCTAATACACTTGTAATAGGTGACTCTATTGTCAGACACACTGACGTCCCACTCACCGGGCTGAACAAGGAGAAGGTCACTTTGAGCTGTCTGTCGGGTGCCAGGATCCACCACATAACACATGCACTCAGATCACTCCAAAGCAAGTACAAATATGGCTCCATCACTGTCCATGCTGGTGTGAATGACCTCAGATGTTCCTCCCTGGACTACATGACAAGAGACATAGAGGAGCTCTCTGATCATGTAGCCCAGGCCGGTATGACCCTGATCTTGTGTAACATCTTACCCTCACCAAGAATGATGGCACAGTATAAAGACAAAATGATCAATTTTAACAGTTGGCTGACGTATTGGTGTCATTCAAAGGGGATCCAGTGTATGTCAGCCTGGGATGACATGCTTGACATGCCATATTGCTTCGCTAAGGACGGCTTGCACCTGTCACCCCTGGACTTTTGAATACTGGCTGAGGCTCTTGCCACCCCCATAGTGCCTTTTTTAGGAATCCAGGGCTCAATGATGTTGTTCCTATTAAACCCACCTTAAAAAATGGGCGGGTTTTTTACTGAATTGATTTCACTAATTGTTCATTGACTGTGTTCTTATTTAAATTGTGTTCTGCACCATTTTACCTTTGTCTGATGAAGGGTTAACACCCGAAAGCGCTTACCTCTCAGAAGTTTGTATGTTTTTTTATGGCAGAGTTTTATTAAAATTTTTGGATACATAACAGCACCGTTCCAGAGTTCTTTTGTTTTTGTGGCTTCTCAATCGTTGTTCTCTGGTTGGGGTATCAGCACCAAGCATTTGTTTTATGGAGAATATCGATATCTGTGCAGTAACAGACACCTGGTTAAGGCTCCCGAAAGCACCCCAGCACTACCAGGTTATACTTCATACCATGCTTTTTGGCCACAAAACTCGGACCGACCAACAAAAATAGGGGGAGTATCCATATACATCACAGATACACACACCTCCAGGTTAGTAGCACTGCATGAAGCATCAGAGACCATACATGTGCAACTAACAGTGGGAAAAACTGCCTTTCAGTTTATAGCCTGCTACAGACCACCCTCCCAAACTCAGGAACCCCACTCGGTTTTCCTGAGAACACTGGAGAATATGACGGTCTTTCCAAACACCATTATATTGGGTGACTTCAACTACCCAAACATTGACTGGGAATACTACTCAAGCCCCAACACCCTCGCCCAACGGTTGCTAGAATTTAAAAACTCAAATGCTATGGCACAACTGGTCACCGCACCCACAAGAGGGGAAAACATATTGGACCTGATCATCACCAACATGGGGACTCTATGTTCCACACCAGAGGTATACCCCTCATTGGTAAGGTCAGACCATACATTTATCTCACTGGACATCCATATCAAATCCCCACCCCCATCCTAGGTAATCTCGGTGAAGAACTTCTCAAATGCAAAACGTCACACTTCTCAAAACCGAGGTGGTATCCTTCACAGACCCTGGGACAGTGGTAAATATGGCTCAGACTGCAGAATTCTTTACAAATGCATTCTATGGACACCTACTGGAATGCATGGATCGTGCTATCCCAAATAAAAACAAGACTCACTCCTCCAAAGGCAGGGGACCTGTCAGGTGGACCCCGGCCATAAATAAGTTATACAACGAAAGGAGGAGGCTACTACATGATAGAGCACAATTCCAAAAAGGGAAGGCACCTTTGATCAGTACTAGCAAGAAGCTACAATCACTCATGAATTCATCTAAGGCCCGCTTCGAAAGGAAAATTGCACCAGACACAAAGGACAATCACAAGGCCTTCTTTAGTTATGTGAAGAACCTGGGTGGCAACTCCCAAATATGCTGTGAGTTAGTGCAAAATGACAAAAAATACACTGAACACACAGACATTGCCAACATCCTGGCAAACAGGTTCAGTGCAAATGTCCCCCCCCATCCCCCCTAAAGAACAAATGTCCATCCCAACAGAGTGTAGCCTCCCTGACATCACGGATGAACAGGTGAGAGCTGCCCTCTCCAAAGCAGACAGCACAGCATCAATGGGACTGGACGGTGTCCCGGCCTGCGTCTTACACGAGCTTCATGAAGAACTTAACCCTCACATTAAGTCACTGTTCAATATCAGACTTACTACAGGATATGTACCCAAGGACTGGCATACAGCAACAGTGGTCCCACTCCACAAAGGTTTTGCCACAATGGACCCCGGACACTATCGCCCTATAAGCCTGACTAGCCTGGTCTGCAAAGCTATGGAACTCATACACAAAGACATCGGGAAACTACAGACCCTGGAGCCTACCCAATTCGGCTTTGTTGAGGGCAGATCTTGCCTCTTGAACCTGGTCAACTTCTTTAAATGGTTAGCAGGTCCATAGACATAGGGAAGGTAGTCCACACAGCCTACCTGGACCTCGCAAAATCCTTTGACACAATACCCCACTCGGGCATCATAAATAAGCTCACCAGCTTAGATATCAACACATATGTCACAAGATGGATTGCAAACTGGATCAGGGATAGCACCCACATGGTCAGTATTGCAGGTGCCATGTATGACTCTACACCAGTTACAAGTGGCGTCCCACAAGGCTCAGTCCTGGGACCCCTCTTGTTCAGTATATATTTCTCTGACATACAGGCTAACACAGGAGGACTATGGCTGTCCAAGTTCACAGATGACTGCAAACTGGGTGCCACAATCGACTTTCCAGCTGGCACAAGCATCCTCCAAAAGGGTCTCACAGAGATGGATAACTGGTGCCAGAGCCATGGCCTACAGCTAAATGCCATTAAATGCATAGTCATCCCCTTTGGGAATAACAAAGTGCCCACACATTACCAAATAGGTGGTAATCCATTAAGTACAGAAGAAGTTGTTAGGGATTTGGGGACCTGAGTAGATAGTAATCTCACCTTTGACAATCACATTGCCAAAGTGGTTAGACATACCTTCTATATAGCCCACCTTATCCCAAAAGGTTTCACATCTAGATCAAGAGAGGTCATTGTGCCCCTATACTCATCAGGCCCATGATTGGATACAATGCCCCATTTGGGATGTACCTTACCCAACACCTGCAGCAACTGTAATGGCCACAAAAGTACCTCACCAGGTGGATCTAGGGACTTACACAGATGCCCTGCGCAGTTTGGCTAAAGTAACTCCAGCTCTACTCAGTTGCTTACTGCCTACTCGGATGCAATTTGTGCCTGATGTTTAAAGCCATGTCTAACCCAGAATTAATTGACATGCTCCACCTCTGGATATCTGAATCCCTTAGAGCTACATGCTCCAAGGACTTAAACCTCAGTACAGATATTAATAGGACATGCTGGAGGAACAGATTCATATCCCAGAGGCTCCCCACACTCTGGAATGAGATCCCAGTCCCGCATAAGCAGAGCCCCTCACTGACCCTCTACAGGAGAAATCTTGACGAGTGGATGGGTGATCGTATGCTTTCCCCTGGGATCTCTTCTGGGTCCCTGCTAGACAGAGGCACAATAAACTAACCATGAAAGGGCTATCTTGTGTGACCTACTATTCACAGGCACAGTCTACTAATCTAACAGGGTTGAAAAAGCCAAACACACTTTGGCTAGGCTTATAGATGCCCTAGGGCTGATAGCCTAGTATCAACCTATGAACCTATGATAATGTTTGGAGTGCACATTGTTTATTGATGATACTGATTGCAGGTTTTTATCTTCTTTGCTTTCCCACTTTCTATGAACAACCTAAGTATCTGTAGTACATATTTGATTATGACAGGGTTCCAATATATTATATATGTGTATGTTGTCATATAACTGTGTGCACAAGGCAGATTGGTGAATAGTGAGAGGTTCCCAGGTTAACACATGCAACTGCCGGATATGTGTGGCCCACTGCTGTACTCAGACATGGCCTAAGTGTGTGAGTATGCCCAGTTTGGCCTTTCAGTGTTTAGTTGCCTGACATTTGTGTCATTTATTTAAGTGTGTGAGCATGCCCAGTGTGATCTTTCAGTATGTTGCTGTCTGAAGTCCACTACATTTGTTAATGTGTGTGAACATGACCAATATTAACATTTATACTATATGTGTGTTGAAAATCAGGTTATATTTTTACTGCAGGGCTCACCTTTGTGTCATAACTTGACAGGGATTATGCTGTGCCTGCAGGGTTTCCATGAGATACTTTGCATAGACTTATCAACATTTCTTCAGACAGGCTGACCAGTGAAATACTGTCATGGTTTAGTGGTTCAATACTATGACTGTAGTGCACAGTATCCTGGGTTTGAGGCCTGTCACTGCTTTATATTTTCATACTGAGCAGACCAGACTGCTTAAGGGCCAGTAGAGCAAATATGTGCATGTTTACCTGATTTTGCCCAACTTTGACCAAGCTTGTCCAACATTGCTCAACATTAACCAACATTGCTGAACGTTGCCCACTATTGCTCAACACTGACCAAAGTTGTGCTAGTTAGTGTGTGCAATTTTGTTTACATATACTAAATAACGGTAAAAGCTGTTTAGCACTGCTTTATATTGCTTAACACATGGCAATCATGCCTCAGGTGGTGCTGCAGGACTGCCTATGTCGGATGCACATACTACACTCCCTATACATGTTTGAAACAGGTAGTGTCAAGTTAGGCATCCCTTTTACTATATGTGCAAGTCAACGAGAGGTATAATTTCCAGGGTTCCTACTGAGCCAGTGTATGTGCTATGTGGTGCCTCTTTGCCAAGGCCAAAGCATACTGGGCACGCCTCCTTCTGCCTACTGGGGCAGGCTCAGGTTGTTCCTCCTCCGAGTCATGCTCTGCCTGTGATGGCCTTGGCAATGGTGGGGGGCTGTTTGGCTTGGGCCTATGCTGCTCCTGCTGCAGCTGCTTTTGCAGGATCATATTATGTAGCATAGCACATACCATGACAATTTGGGTACATGTAGTTGGTGAGTACTGCAAGGCTCCACCAGATGTGTCCAGGCACCGGAACCGTGACTTGAGCAGCCCAAACACACGCTTAATTACATTTCGTGTTTGTGCGTGTGCCTCATTATGGCATTCATGTTCAGGTGTGTGTGCGTTTCTGATGGGTATCATCAGCCACGGCTCCACTGCATAGCCAGCATCCCCAACTAGGTGACCATGAGGGATGTCTCCATTGGCAAATGTCTGGTACAGCTGTGTCAGATGCCGGATATGGGAATCATGGTAGCTTCCAGGGCAGCCAGCACACACATTCAGTATTATGCCCTGGGCATCACACACAACCTGGCAGTTGATGGAGGGGAAGCCCTTGCGGTTAAAGTAGACCCTACCCCGCTCACCGGCTGGTGCTTTGATGCATATGTGCGTGCAGTCTATTGCACCCACTACCTCAGGGTATTCCGCTATTTGCTGGAAGAGATGCATATTGCTGGCCAATACATCACGGAAATTGGGGAAATATACATGATCACCGACATGTGCTGACATGGCATCCAGGAACTGGTGCAGTACCCTGGATGCTGATGCCTGTGATATCCCCATCATATCTCCAGTTGGTCTCTGGAAGGTACCTGTTGCTAATAATCTTAGGCCAACACATACCTTGGTTTCCAATGGGATGGGTTCCCCTCTGTTGGTTCTGTGTGTGAGGCGTGGCCTGCACAGCTCAACAATTTGCTGCATGAGGTCTCTGTCCACTCTATAGCACTCCACTATCTCCAGCTCATGTAGCCCCTGATAGGTTACCCTGGGCCTGTACACTCTTCTCCATCTCCTCACTGTGGGTTGTCCAGCAGCATTCGCATTGTCACCACCCTCAGCATATTGCATATGTCACCTTATAACAGCAACGGCAGCCCCTAACATTTTTTGTCTCAGTAAAGCTTTTTAAGTTTTCACTTCTCCTACTTTACTGCAGTGTTGCAGTGTCTCTGAGGAAAACATGGTGGAAAGTTGTTTGCAGAGTTTTAAGTGCTGGGCTGGGCTGGGCTAGTGTACTGCCTGTGTAATTGCCTGATTCTGATTGTTTACACTTGCTAGCTCTGCTAGTACTCCCTGGTTAACTTCCTACTATTTGTTGTGCTTCCTTTTCCCTTTTTGTTTCCTCAGGGGGGCAGTGCCGTGCACACAAGCGTAAACACGCTCACACCAGCTCACACATGCGCACACATGCTTACATGGACTAAAACTTGCTTATACTTGCTAAAACGTGCGCAAACAGGTGCATACGTGCTTACACACATTTCAACAACCTTAGAATGCTTACTCCGGCTTAAACGCGTGCACACAGGCGCACACGCACGCACACAGTCTTACTCGGATATACAAGCGCGCACCCGTGCGCAATCACGTTGCAAGCACTTCAACAAGAAACTTTAGTGTTATCCATGGCATACACCTTCAATTTCTTGCCTTTAGCTAGGGTACCTGTTGACACACCTCTTCCAGTGATGAGTAACTGACAGCAAACACATGCCACTCTGCTCCAATGAGCTTCACTTCTTTCATACATTCCCCCCTCGTGATGTCACCTATCTTCTACTCTGATACTCCCCTTATCCTACTCCTACACTCCACTGACTGTGCTCATTTGCTATGTAAACTTGGGATTCACTATCCTTACCCTCATTTGCATAGGATTGCCTACTAATGCTTGGTTACATCTCTTAGACTGAGCTTCTCCCATTAGCAACCTCTACTCAGTTGCCATGTTGTCTTCAGCCTGCCATTCCCTTGCATTGTAAATTAGGAATTACAATAAAATCCATATTTGTGGATTTTAATTATTGGTTTTCTGGTTTTTAGAGTGCAGCACATTTGCACGGTGCTGCGCTACGCTTAAACTTCGGAGATCGGGATAAAAAAAAAATTATTTTATTTTTATTTTTATTTTGCATCGGTGAACATTGCCAATGGCTGTATTTTTGGCCATTGGCATGCTTCCTCAACTGGATGCATCCTTTTTTTGGAGCTGTCATGGCTCCTTTTTGCTATTTGCAGAACGGTACTCAGTTGTCAATGGAGTACATTTCTGAAAATAACACTACTCTTACTCAGACAGGTTTGGGTTTCCTGGATCACAAATTTCCCTCATTTGCATAGCTTTCACCTGCAATTGAGGTAATTTGCATATCCTAGCCCTGTCCGTGTAAGAGTCGTTTTAGGAGCTCCATTGCACGCCCCTACTGGCTGTTCCTGGATCGCTCGGCGGACATGTTGGCTGCATGGAGTCTTACTCTACTCTTAGACTCCGTGCAAGCCTTCGTGAATCTGGCCCAGTATGTAGAGTACTCTTCAAAAACATCTAATACATGCCAGCAGATACATATGTGTTACATATCTTTCCTTTGTATTTCTCTGTTCCGTCTGTTTTTAAAGGAAATAATTTTTTGGGGGGGTTTTCTCTGTCTGCTGATGTTGCTCTTTCTTTTTCTGTGTCTGTCTGTTTCTGTCTCTTTGTCTTTGTCTGTGTCTCTGTCTCTGTCTCTCTCTCTCACTCTCGCTCTTTCTCTCTCTGTTGCTGCAATGATATTATTGCATGTGTGGCCAACAAGTACAGCCTGCTTTTCTAGGTATCTGCACATGTGCATGTGATGGCCTCTGCACCAAATTGGTGCCCACCATTTAGTAATTGTATGCAGCCTGCTGTGTGATAATTGCAGTACTCACTGTCATAGCAGCCCACTGCTATAAAATGCTAAGTTAGGTAGGCGTAGCCCTTTCATCTTTCCAAAGTGGGGCTCATGCTTGTTTGCTGTGGACACCATTGTGTCAGTCAGAAGGTTGGTATACTTCTTATATCTGAAGCTAGGGTAGTAGCCAGTGATTTGCATGCTGTACTCAAACCTGAATGTTGCTGCTTCTAGTACACACTTGTCAGTGTAGAATTTTACTCACCCCTCCAAATGCTAACACAAGATACATGGGAGTATGTACTTTCTTTTCTAATTAGACAATTAACTGCCATACAGAAGTAGTTATTGCAATGTATTCTTCTGGCACATGAACTGTTTGTGAACTACTATACTGTAAATATTAATTTACTCAATTCTGAACAGTTTGTGTTTTTTATTTGTGTTGACATTAGCACAGGCTGCTTAAGACAACTGGACAAATTTCAGTACTGAGTATGCCTACCTACATCCTTGGTAGAGCCTGAATACACAGGTATATTGTTCTTTTGGGTAGGGGTGCAGAAGTACAGAGAGCATTATTTATTATTGTGTGATGTTTATCTTGCTGAACATACAGGGTTGCTGTGTACCTGTTAGTCTATCAAGGCAAGTAATCTGTCTGCGTAGCTCCCACCTGTGGACATATCCAGATGGTAGCCAGAGGTTAGCCTATTATTCTTTGTCTGTGCATCACATCGGTCTTTACAGCACTAGAACAAAGGCATTGTCACACTTGGTTGCTACCAGTACATGGCTACATCCTTTGATATTTCTGTGTTGTACTCCTACACAAGGGTATGCTTGTGGGACTCCTCACAAAGCTATTTGTAGAGTGTGTAACAGCAGAAAAGCTGATATGCCTGTGTGTTTCTGCCTCTGTCAGGCCTCTGATACACTCAGGTATATATTTGAACAGCCTCAAGGAAAGGTACATATAAGTGAGGTACACCTGTAATATATTGCAGACATTAAGTTGAGACTGTGAGAGAATCAGAGCACATGTATTAATGCACCTTTTCTGATGTGCAAGCAGTGTCTACTCTTTCTTATTGACATTATTCATTAAGTGTAATTTCCCACTTTTCTGCCTAACGTCAGTACTTTTCAGAGGGACTCAGAGGGACACAGCTAACATTTGTTTATGAATCAGGGACATCCCTGACAAGCAGTCACATTTGGGAAGTATGGCCTCTGCCCTATTCAAATATGCCAGTGTTTATCCTGCTCTGTTACTGTGTGGGGTTTGTAAAGTGCTACTGTAACATTATTTCCTGCTAGAATGGCTGGTTCTCTTTTCACAGTCATGTCATGCAATTCCACAACAACTGCTGGTAAAGATCCACAGAACAAGATTTGTGTTATGGCATTCCTATTTTCCCCTTTACATTCACTCATTGTAATGCATGATATATTTATTACAGCACCAACTTGTTGTATGTCTACTGTGGCTTAGTGGTACTTCATGCAGTGTAGTGTGTCCAAGGTCTGGGGTTTGAGACTGACAGAGGTGTTCCATTTTGCTGCTCAGCAGAAAAAGGGCCCTGCCATGCAGAGTGACTAAGGCACTTTTAAGCAGTTGTAAGTGGGTTTGCACGAGTTTGCATGACACTTAGCGATGCTTAGCTAAGCACACTCAAGCGCACACTCGCGCACACCCGCTAACTACTGCTTAAAAATGCTTACTCCCGCTAACCCCCGCGCTAATTTCTTTGAAAGAAAAGAAAATGGGGAGATAGGAAAGTGGTGAAAAAGGGAGCACAAAGAGGGAAAGACAGTAGGGAAACCAGCTCAGAATGTGCAGAACGGGTGTAGGGAAGGTCCATAGCTGCCCATTTCTTTACCAGCAACAGCTGTGCATATGTTAGAAATTTGGAGTGAAATTTGAAACCTTCCACCCCTGAGAGAGGGGTGAGGACAACAAAATATGTTGTACTGCCAATTATAATTATCAGTTTACATGTCCAGTGGACATGTGTGCGAAATGGGCAGCTATGTATGGGGCGTACTTTTTTTGTGGGAACAAATTGCCCTTTTTTTTGTTTTTTCAGGTGAGAGTGGAATGTGAGGTAGAGGAAGTAGGTATTTTTGGGGAGGTAGGATGGGGAGGTAAACAGACAAGACAAACAAGATGCATACAGGGGCAGAATATGTCATGGGTGAACATAATTGACGGGGACGGATGTTTGGATATCGCAAGCCCAAGAGCCCACAGTTGGGAACAGCGGAACTGAGATCCCCACGCATGGGCGGTCACCACTGCACCTTCACAGCCCAGAGGGTGGCTTTGCTGGGGGCTGAGTAGGAGGGGCAGGCTCTCCCGTGAGTTGCGCCACTCGTGCCTCGAGCTGGCGTAGAGGATCAGTGACCGGATGCTTGATCTCCCTACACACCACAGCCTGGAACGTTCGGAGGGTGATAGGTGTCCCTCCTCCGGCCACGCTTGCACGGGGGGGACGAGCCCCATCCTCTGCAGTGCTTCCACCCGAAGGTGGCACAGGGCCACCGGAGGAGGAGGTCCCAGGATGGGCACCGGACATGCTGGTGCCAGGTGCCATCGCCAGCTGAGGTGGGAGAGGAGGGTCCGCTGGGACCGGCCTTCCCATACATTCTATGTTTAGCAGGATTTAATGACAATATGGGTTAGTAACAGACAACAGCATTCCACATTAGTTGTAACAGCATGCAGTAGTATTCCCATTAACCCAACACACAAGAATTCCAACAGTTGAACAGCAAGCATAACACATGCATATTTAGAACAACAGTGGACATTCCAACAGCATGGAGGGTTGATTGGTGGCAACAGGCCACCAAGATTGTGGTATGTGACCAGGCCACATGCATCAAAGTACATGCAGATATTTATAAACCAATAGGACATATGTCCCAACAAAGTTTTTCAGATTACACATACCCATTTAGGTGTGGAATGGCATTATTTATGACCATAAAGTAGGGTGTAAAAAGATCACTCCATTAACAACTTATATATACTTATAACTTTACTCTACATTCCTACTGACTGCAGGTATATATCCCCTACATGTATTATTACACTAGGCAGTGTCCATTAAATTGTGAAATGGGCTTTGATAGTTGTTTATATACCTGACCTGTATCTGACATACAAACTGTTCAAGATGCAGATGTTACTGCTGCGTATTTATATATTTCATTTACATTCATATATCTACATATCTGGCTGTCTTCAGGTGACATTATCAGTTACATTTAAACAGACCCCTACATTTCTAGCAGCACACTGACATTTCTGGGGAACACAATCACAAGCTACTCATGTGCCAGATTAACCTGTACATGCTAGCCATGAACCAACAGTTGAGGACTGTATATATGCTTAAGAGCTACTGGCATTCCCTTCATCCACTTTATATGGACCTACCCAAGTGTGGATTGACAGCACTTAATACAACTGTACTATTTCCATAATGCAAGGGTACGACAACATATCAAAGAAAGTGACACGGACACAGTCCAGGAATTATACCTTTATTAATTACATTACACTCTTTTGTAGTGGCTCTCTCATTCATTTCATATTTTGGTGCATGCAGAATACTTTTATTCCAGACTTATTATACCTTTATTAATGGGTTACAACACTTTTTCACACTCTCTCACTTATTTTATATTACAATACATGCAGAGACTTTATTCAAGACTTATTATACCTTTATTAATGGGTTACAACACTCTTTTTCAGGCTCTCTCACTTATTTTATATAACAGGACATGCAGAGAAGTTATTCAAGACTTATTAGACCTTTATTAATGGGTTACAACACTCTTTTTCAGGCTCTCTCACTTATTTTATATAATAATACATGCAGAATAATTACTAACCTGCCTGGTGGCACAGCCTTAGCAGCCTATCTGCATAGGCTTGCCGATTCGCAGCACGGACACCTGCAGCTGTGAAGTAAATGAAGGGATATTGAGACATACCTATCCATTATATAGACTACAATAGCATTTCTTACATACTTCATTCCATGGCTACCTACTCAGTAGTGGGGCATCTTGCATGTCACAGGCCTCCTGTATCCATCGGTTCAGTTGGTCCTGCTTCCGTCTCTTCAGGTCTGCATGGTGATGACGGACCTGCTCACCAGTCCGAGGGATGCCTGTGGCACTGGTGAGATCATGAGCTAACCGGTTCCAAGTCTCTGCTTTGTACTCCGTCCCTTGAAACTGGCCCTGCAGGTGTCTTGACTCATGATGGTGGACAAAGAGCTAAACCATGTATTTTGATTCCTCGATGCCCCACCGTTGCGCTTGAAAGTGAGTACCCTCTCCAGCACCGGCCTTTCTGACTGCAGATAAGAGCTACAACCAGTTATGGTGAGTATTCCCACCTATGGAGCTTAAATATGCCTCATTTCCCGCACTTATTTGTGATTAGCCATTTTTGAAAATTCTCAGCTAACAGCAAACCTGCTTAGCAATGGTTAAACTTCCATTTATAGGTATATGTATGTTAACAGTGCATGTTTATACTAAGCTATCATGGCTTAGTGGTTCAGTACTTTGATTATGGTGCATAGTGTCCTGGGTTCGAGCCTTGTCATTGCTTTCTATCTTACTACTGTACAGACAGACTAGGGGGTGTGGCTGTGTTTAGGTGACTTTGCTCAACTTTGCACTAAGTTGCTCCACATTGCCCGACGGTGCGCTGGTTAGCGCGGTGCACAGCTCCGTGCAAACCTATTTCACTAGGTAAAGCGCTGCTTAGCTATGGGCAACTATATTGCGCTAGGTACAACGCTGCTTAGCTATGGGCAACTATATTGCGCTGGGTACAATGCTGCTTAGCTATGGGCAACTATATTGCACTGGGTACAACGCTGCTTAGCTATGGGTAACTATACTGCACAGGGTACAATGCTGCTTTGCTATGGGCAATTATATGTCGATATCCTTAATGCTGCTCACCTTCTTATATTTATATATATACATTTTGTTCACTAATACATAGGCCATTTCAATGCTTTTTACTAAAATTTCATTCATATATGTCAGGAATTATTTTATATACTAATTTAAAACATAAAATAAAAAGGTGAGTGGTGGGACTAGAACCGGGAATGCTTTCTCTTTGTGCAAAGGCTCTACCACTACGCTATTGCTGTTTGGCTTAAATTGCATAAACATTTCTTATTATGCTCTTTGATGTCGAAATTGCTAACTGTAGCTAATTAATGGGCACACCCACGCAAACACACGCAAATATGGGCAGCTATATCGGGAATTATAAAAAAAAATAAAAAGTTTACATTTTACAATTACAAAGGGGTTTAGTATGTGGGGATGTGTAGTGTTTGCTATGTGTACATTTCAGCGGACTCACTCACTGCACTTGTCATATGAATCTATGAAACCTATGAATCTTGTCATTTTCACATTAATATAGTTGCAGGGGCGTGGATATTTGGACTGCTCGGCAGTCCGACACGCCCCCTGCAGTCTTATACACTCTGTGTTAGCCTTCCAGTTGAGTCAGCACGCCTTCATGAATATGCATGGTGCTCTGACATCTTCCTCTTAGACTGCCGTTTCCGTGTAAGACTTATTTAGTCTTACATGGAGGATTAGTGAATCCCTGCCATTATCCTGTAATCTTCTAATTCTGAAATGTTTTACACTTGTAATGTAATGGAGATTTTCTCCCCAGGACTCCATTGAAAATGGGTTCCTTGTGGCCCAATGGACTATCCTGGTAAACAAACTGCAAATAAATAAATACATTTATAAGCGATTAATGATTTTACTGATGCATTCACCTGTTTGGCATCCCCCATAAGAATGTTGACTGCCTTAATCTAATTGCTACTATTTGAATATTTAAAGGACAGCTTATTTTAAGAATAAACAAGATGTGCTCTTATTTTGTTAATATTGATTGATTAACTGATGACAGTACAGCTTAAAACGTGGGAATGAGAAAGTTAACACCAGACAGTAACCATTAGCCAACCGCCCTCATTCTAAAACAAATTGTGTGTTTATGTGAGTGCCTGTATGTAAATACATATGTGTGTGTGCCTGCAATCAAGCTTCAATTACTATTGGTAAGGTCACAGTGAAAGGCATTGGGCTCAATCTGAGGGGTTGAAAGGCTGTGGAACCAATGATTATTAATTTATTAGCTGTAATCTGTAGCTTGCAGTGTGGAGCTTAGCTGGCTGTTGTATGATTTGCCTACTACCCTATGAAACAGTACATATTTACTCTGAAGACTGATTGCCCTTTGTATTTTGGCAGGTGCCAGTAGTGGGAATTTAATCCCATCCTATAGGTTCCATTGTATATACCAGTACTGACAGCAGCAATGTGGGAGTTAGATCCCATAATCCCTCTCCATCATAGACTATAAAAAATTCTAAACAGTGATGGTGACTTGGATGTTATTAATTGTAATGTACTAATTCAGTGAGTAAAACATACATCCTTTAGCAGAACAAAAAAAATGGCTGAGTTTGTGTATGACTTCTCACTGTGATTTAAAATATTGTACAGAATGGCCTTTAACAGCTTGCATAAACTGCTTCTTATTAATACCGTTTACATTTCCTGGCACAATTAGATTATGGGTTACAAGGAAGTGGTTATATATTGCATTTAGTTACATAATAATATATCTAACTTACTCTGGAAATATAATGTCTATTCTTAAAGAGACAGTTATCATTCATGAATGTAGTTCCAGCACTCAGAGACTGACCCTACCCACAAAGGCATACACGCATGCAAACACACATACGTGTGCACTCAAACCCACATACACACACAAACACACACACACACACACACACACACACACACACACACACACACACACACACACACACCAGATTGGATTATGCTAATGTTCTGTTTTATTCAGTTGTCATTATCTTAACATTGAATCTACACTAATCCATCTGTGAACAGTCCGCATTTTCTTAATTAAAATATTGTGTACACTTTGTCTCACAGAGAATGCCATGTCGTACTTACTTCAAGTGTGTTTGCATTTGTATAGATGATACTAACATTCTCTTCTCGATCTCCTTTTTCATCCAGAATCAATGTGCCCCAGGATTCTGTAATTAATTAAATTAACAGTAAACAATGAAACAAATAAACCACAAACATCAGGGAATTAAATGATCATAATTATTAATCTATAATGAAATAACAATAGCCAAAGACACAGCCAGTACAAAAAAAAAATTAAACAGTGTCTGACAGTGTTTATGTCTCTGTTTACTGACCTTCCTAAGCAATAAGAAAATAATGTGAGGAACCACACGTTAGCACTGTGGAATATCTTACAACTTAAAGATGGCTTCTCCCTCATTTAGTTTCTGACTGAACTTCAGATCATTAAACAATGGGATTTCTTTACAATTTCCTGTTTTTTATTGTCTGAGGTATCTTGCTAGCTCATATTACTTGAACTACAAGATATGATAAATAGGAAAAATAGGTTTCTTGCATGACAAAAAATAAAATTGACACAAATGTATATTAACAGAAGAAACAACAGGAACACTGTTATACTCGTCTGGCTTGTTGTATGAGTTACCCATTAATTTATTTACATACTAATTTCTTTATTAATGAAGTAGGATAGACCAACTAGTTAGATGTCCCTTTTCAGCAAAGTTTCAGGGATAAAAAATCTGCAATAAAAAGTACAATAAAAAAGAAGTAATACAAAAATATGAGGTAACAGTTATGGAATACTTGAAAATAACTCAATAACAGTCATCATACAGTTGATAAGAGCAAAAAAAAAAATATGCACAAGAATAAACAGCTTAGAATTTTAAATAATAGTGCAAAGCTTCATCTATTTACAACGGGAAACATAATTGTAAAAGGAGGGAAATATGGCAAAAGGCAGAATAAATAGGGGACCGACACTGAATAAAAATACAAATATGCATTTATTAACATCAGGAGAAATAAGATGAAAGAGAATAAAATGTGTGAAGAATATAATATAGACAAATACAGTAGCAGGTGTGGAAGTCACAAAGGCTTATGTATTATATTATAGCAATGACGTCGGTGTGATATAGTGAAGGTTTGCCCACGGTTGGTGTGGTTTAATCATGAGGGCGAAGCCCGAGTGATTAAATAAAGCCAACAATGGGTAAATATTCAATATACCATACCACAGAGTCAGTTATTGCTATTATACAATGACATTACTTAAGAAAAAAATACTTACTTTTCTTAAATAATGTCTTTGTATAATGCCTCCATGGTGCCCTTTCATTTTCATTCCGGTATCCTGGAGCTTTTCTGATGTACTGCTCATGTGTATGGGACTTGTGTTCCCATGCATATGCAGTGCATCAGTTATGTGCAAATGAAGCAACAGAGAAAGGAAGATCTCTGTTGCTTTTTTTTTTTTGTTATTTAAAAGAAAAAAGAAACTGCAAGACTTTTAACATTCGGGATAGCTGGGAAAATAAAAGGATAATAAGGTTCATTTCTTTAGTTTTGCAGAACGTACCTGATTATCCTCTTATTTTTCTCTGCACCATCTCTCTCATTCATTTGAGGTCTTCAGTTTTGTAGACTTATTTAAAAAAAAAGAAAGAAAAGTAAAAATTTTATGAGATATACTAATGGAAAAAAGTCCGGGCAACAGCACCTTTTCCCATTGGTATATTCTCGGATTTACAACAGGCATGCTGTTTGGGCTGACCAATCAGCATGTTTGTGTTTGAATATTACTGGCCAGTCATTGTATAATATTCATTACTTTCTCCACACTTCCATACTAGGACACATATACTTTGCAAAGTGTCTTTCGGCTTTTCCCGGTTAGGGGTCGCCACAGCAGAACTCCTGTCCGCTAATGATTGGCAGTGGATTTTTATGGTGCCAAGTTGCCAGCCCAATGCCCAACCTTCAAAGAAGGCATGCCTATTCACACATGCACCTACCTGCATGTCTTTAACATCACTCGACCATGGGGAGGACATGCAGACTCCACACAGAAGGCGCTCCAGCCAAGAATCGAATGGGAGAACCTCTTGCTGTGAGGCGACAACGCTAACCGTTTGCAAAGTACACAGCTTTAATTCTCAGACAGAAAAAATAATGGAAATATTCTTCATAGCTCTTTTTTCTTTCTGTAACAACTGTAGGCTCAAAAATATAGCAAGTATTAAAAAGTAGGCTAAGAAATCCTAAAACCAGACAAGAAAAAAATGGGGATAGTTTACTAGATAAAAGCCAATGAACTATGTGTCCAGACAAGAAAGAAACAGTAATTTGTTGAATTGTACAGACTGGCATACTGCTAACAAAAGCTGAAAAAAGTAATTAAGCACAGTTTAAGCTATTGGCAGGGCAATAATTTACTGTTCTCAAAAGAAAAATTATAAAATTTGGAACTGTGTGCTAGTGATGAGGCCCACTGATCAGGAAATATGTATTGTGGGGGAAATTAGTGTGAGGAGATGAATTTATTAAATATCCAGGTTGTGGCTGTGGCTGTCCCTGCAAGATCAGCATGTAGTGCTATCATGCAGACACAAGAATGATGAATGCCAACTGTGCTCAACTCTTGTGCAAGCTCCTCAGTGAGGTTTTCTGCTATCCAACGCGCATATTAGGGGCAAGATGAATATGCGATCTGCAGGGCTTAAAGGATACTGACTGATGTTTATTCATGTATTTTTAGATCCAACTAAAAGGTAGAAATGGGAATATGGGAAAGTTATGAAAAGGGGAAGCAAGCAGACAGTAGTGCATTAGGTGAAAATGTAAGTAATGAGCAAGATGGAAGTGGGGAACATGGGGTAATATTTACTTTTTTTCTGTGGGTCAGGGGCCACTTGGGAAAGGTAGTAATAAAGTCAAAGCAAAGTAAGATGGTTAGGGCAGACAGCAGTAGACATGCAAGCAAACACTGATGACAGACAAGACAGATAGGGGAGGTGCTGACACAATGGAGAAGGAGGCATCAATCAAACAGAAAAAAGGCATTGGTGATGGGGAGTATCAGGTATTTGTCAGGGGGGACATCCCATATGGCCACCTTGTGGGGGATGCTGGCTATGCACTGGAACCGTGGATGATGACCCCCATCAGAAATGCACACACCCATGCAAGAACACCATAATGAGGCACACGCACAAACCAGAATCATCATAAAGTGTGTGTTTAGGATGCTGAAATCACAGTTCCTTTGCTTGGACATGTCTGGTGGATCCTTGCAGTACTCTCCAGGCATGTGTGCCCACATCTTCATAGTATGTGCCATGCTACATAATATGATCCTGCGGAAACAGCTGCAGCAGGGACATAATGGTGAAGGCCCTCATAGCCCACCGCAATTGCCAAGGCCATTACAGGCACAGAGGGATTCAGACCATGAACACACTGTGCCAGCCCCAGTAGGCAGATGGAGGCATGCCCAATATGCCCATGCCTTGGCAAAGAGGGAACATATAGCACATACACTGACAGTGTAGGCCCCTACGGACTGACACACTTCTCCACCTGCACACACAGTAAAATGGATGGCACACACACACGACTACCTGCAAATTGTAATGTATAGGTGGCCTACTGTGTGAATCCTACATAGGCAGCCCTCAACTATTGCACACACAACAGCTATTGGAACAAGGAAAGTCAACACCTGAACAGTAAACGAAGCTAACAGCATATGTTGATACTGTATGTATAGGTGCCTAGGTACATTGGTAGTCACATGCCCGATTGTCAGAGGCTATGCAGCAGCCTAGGCAAAATGTGTCTGCTATCGCCACCCCATCGGTCAACCAATTGTCCCTCTGTGGAGCAGAGCCAATATCCGGATGCACGTGTGTAACCACTGTTCCCCACCTACTCTGCATGGATTCCCCGATGTGTTAATGAGGGCCTCCATATAATGTAAGTAGGGATGTAGTGCCAAAGCATGGGGAGTACCCATGACAGGTATCTGCCACCCAAGCATTCCCCAGTTATGCTTGTGTCAAGGTGTAGAACATGACAGTGTGCGGCTCACTCTGACATAGATTCCCAATGCTGGAGCACATCCATTAAACGTCACTTGGGCATACCATGAAGTGGTATCATCCATATGTAAACAAACTGAGTTACACACTTGACTGCAGTATGGAGGAACAGCCGTAGTACAGTCCACATACAAAACACCATTAACACCTGTACAAACAACAGATAACCAAGTGGTAAAGCCACTGACTGTGTCATGTATGTACCCGGTTCCACGTCATGCAAGGTCCGTAACGTAATCCCGATGGCACGAATAATGGATGTTGGATGTAAGTCATTAGAGCACGTGTAAGCACATGTTAGTGGGTTAATGTGGTGGCAAGTGACAGCAAGAGTAATTTAAACAGGACTACATGGATATGCGCAAAACAGGTTTAAGCTTTGCATAATTCCGTGCAGATCATGGTCAAGGATGTCCAGAACAGGTGAAACCAGCATTATTCAGTCATGTACTAGCAGTGCCTGCTCTGAGAGGTAAAACGACTACTGGCAGGAGTAGAACACGCAACCATGTACACACTCACCTACCACCAAGCTACCGGAGATGTTCCAATGGCACGTGTGTATTGTGACAGGTTAGAACACAAAAGTGCTGGGTTCAGCAAACAGAATACACCGCCATGTACCCAACGAAAGGTGTGTACACTCTCTCTCCATCTTCCTGTCTATCTCTCTCTCTCTACATATTTATATATATATATATATATATATATATATATATATATATATATATATATAAAATAGGGATAGAAAGGGTGATAGAGAGATGTATGTCGATATATACGGAAATACATATATCTGCGAATATAAAGACAGGTTAACGACATGTACACAACCATGGAGGTACAAATGAATAGGATACTGCCAACTACCGAATGCTTTACATACCGACACGCATAATCACGAGGTTGAAAGGCTGAAAGATCACAGTACCTGAACAGTATAACCGTGAGTAATATTATCACGATGTCAAGGGACATTTAGTCAGACATTTTGCCAGTGCTGCAGTCCAGTTAGGTACTGTGTATAAGTGTGGTTCCAATTGCTGTAGTGTGTGTAAGTTCGTGTTGAGAGTGCGGTGTGTGTTTCCGTGGGACTGTAATGTGTGTGTGTGTGTGTGTGTGTGTGTGTGTGTGTGTGTGTGTGTTTGCATAGTGGGTCTGTTCGTGCTAACTCGGAGGTAGATTATTACAGTAGTTGTGGTCATATCTGGCCTTAAGCATACGGTTACCACCTGTTCCACTTTGAGAGGGACAGTCCCTCTTTGGGCAGTTGTGTGATGACAACAAATATTAAAAAGGGCAAATGTACCCTGATTGTAGGACATAGTGATGTCCGATATATTAAGTAATAGTTGCATGAAATAGTTATGTCCATCTCTCAAATATGTAAATTGTACAAGAAACATAATAAGCAGCTAAAGTGCTACAAGAATAAAAGGTTCAATGTAGGGCAAAAGTAAGTTCTATCCTTTGTACTGACAGTGTTTGTGTCGGCCTCTAAGCCCTGATGTGTGCCCAGCAAATGTCCCAATATGACCAATTGAAAAGGTGGCAACCCAGGACAAAGAGTAGGAGTCACCAACACAACAGCAATGAGTGCAAATACTTGTGACAGAAATACACAAGACAGCTTTCATGTAGCAACACTTCAGTACATATCGATGTATTTGGGAGGGATTGAAGGATCAACATCACCTGCATGCTATGTAGGAACCAATTAACAATGGTTTAATGACTAAGCCTGCAATAACCATAGTATTAGTCTACTAAATGACAGGTCTTCAATTAGGGAAGGGGCCCCCACACACATATGGAATATGTATAAATGCAGTCCCCACAAACCTTTATCTGCTATGTACACATACCTACATCTGCCCCACAGCCGAAACAATTGCAATACAGACTGTAACAACATCACAAACATCCACTCACATCTGCAGAAGTGTTAACATACCTTGTGAGAGACACACTTGTAATGGCGCCATGTGAAATCGTTGCTGTTGTACAATGGAACAGACGCCGATGTTACAGGTTTTGTTTGCAATAGTCTCATATCAGATGGTTGAGATAACAGCTACATTCATATGTAGAACTATTTACTGTAGCTGTCACACACAATCCACGGGGGACATGATTTCAAAGTATCTGGGTCTCTCCATATAGCTGTTGCAATTCATCACAATACAACAGCATCATAGATTCACAGTTATGTACTATGCTGCCTGGCCAAGTCCATTTGTAAGCCCTAATTCAGTGTTGTCACTGGCGGCACCTCCCTAGGTTACTGTTCTGTGCCTTTGAACAGCACAGCCATTTGTTTCCTGCACCTGTATACAGTACAGTCACTGCAGTAATCCCTGGCGTACATGTCTGTCCCCCATCCACCCATCGAGGTACCTCATGAAGAGTGCTAGTGAGGGTCCCTGTCTGACGTACATAGGAATCATGTTCCAAAGCATGGTGAGTGTCTGTTTCAGGAATGTATCCCTCCAGCACGTGCTACTCATCGTAGCATTTGGGTACATATCCCAGAGCATGTCGCTCTTAGTGGCCTTTGCTTATGTTGCTTATGTGGAGCATATCCATCAATATTGGTGTGTATATGGGCCTTGTATGTTCAGCAGAGGTCACCTCCGAGTATGCAAATGACTACAGTTGGGGTTCCAGTAGTTGTGCTGCATACGTCATCCTTTGGAGGTGAGTAATACTGTTGCTGTGTTAATGTTGTGGTATTTAAAGCCATTGCTGTCCCATAAGGTACACCCCAAAGGGGGTGTTGTACCCCTGAATGTGTTTCATAAGTCAGGAGTATAGAGGTACAATGGCAGGCTTTGTTCCGGCTACAAACCAGTACAGGTTACGGTGGCCATGTAGAAGGAATTCCACGCCCTCTTGGCAATAGGTTATCAAAGGAGTGGGTGCTATCTATGTGTGTAGTATGATCCCTTATAATGTCTCATGTACATAGGGGACCACCACCTATGTGATAGTCACAGGGTGATTGTTGTAATCCAAAGGGTATGTCTATCCACTGTCTGCCATACTGCTAGAGGCCATATTACCGACAGCTATCCGTCACAGTGATATCCATATGGAGGGTGTGTATATTAGCTGGTGAATCAATCATGGCCCCTAGTTTGCAGTCATCTGGAAACCTATTCAGGGAAAATCTGTCTGTGCTGGAATGTACCTCAGGGAAGTACATAACGAACATGAGGGTCCCTATGACTGAGGACTGGGATATGCCAATTGTAACTGATGTACAGTAGGAACTGTGGTATGCTACCCTCACCGTGTGTGTCTTGTCCGTGAGCCACTGTGCATAACATCCCAGGATGTATGGGTCGCTGTGCAGGTGGATGTCTATAGTGACAATACCAGAATAGTGAGCGGTGTTGAAAGCCAATGAGAGGACAAGGTAGGCTGTGTGGACCCCCTTACCATCATCTACTACCTTGGTAACTGTCTCACAGGACTCCACCAGGTTTAGAAGCCAAGTTGTGGACCTAACAAATCCAACCTGGTTGGTATCAAAGGTGTGGAGGCCAACAATGTCTCTGTGAAGGACTTCCATGATGATGTTCTCAATAGCCTAGCAGAACAGTCTAGTCAGGTGTATAGGGCAATAGTTCCTCTGGTCCATTGTGGCGCCACCTCTGTGGAGTGTGATAACTGTTGCTGTGCGCCAGTCAGGGTCCACAATGCCTGATACAAGTCTACTAGTGAATCTGGTGCCCAAGTGGGGATCCATGTCATTCTGAGGTTTGTGTAAAACGCAGCCTAGGATGTAGGATGGTCACATGGAGTGTGTGTTCCAGGCTTTAGAGAGAAGGTCTGAATGGCATAGTTGTGACCGCAGGAACTCTGCATTGATCCTGTATGGATGTGGGCCCATTAGGGTGTGAAAGGGGTGTAAAGTTAGCTGCCAGGTTGTTGCCAATATCAGTCGGTTCTGTAATGTGTCTGCCTAACCATTGTATGTCAGAGCAGATGTGGGTATTGCCATCAAGAGTAGTTACATACCTCCATAATGCTTAGTGGTAGTCCTTTGAATGTGCCACAGTAATGTTGACATAGCTAGTGTTGGAGGATGTAAGAAGGGATCCCAGAATCCAACTGAGGCTGACTAGGAAGCTACCCCACCCCTGGGAGTGTACCCTACTTTGCAACTGTCTCCTCCTGTCGTGCAGTATGTCCATGGCAGTGGACCCAAAGAGGGGCATCCGTTATGTGGTGGGTACTGTCATGGCTCTGTGTGAGATAGCATGATCCATGCAGTCGTGTAAGTGCTAATGAAGTGCTGTTGGGAATGTTTCTGTGTTTGTAACTATCCATCTGCATGGGTGTCATGGCGTTTACTACTCCTGTCATACAAAGCGTGAAGTTGGCTCTGTAGAAATATTGTACTGTGTTTTCTGTGAAGGGTGTTGTGCCATGATGTGGATAACAAGGGTGATTAGCATACATTCTGAACTGACCAACAAGGGGATACCCCAGGTGTGTTACACCAGTCACACATGTTGGTAATGTCCAGGTCTACGATATTGTTGACCTTGGTGGTGGTGTGTATATGTTGACCCAGCCGAATGGAGTTTATCAACCCACAACGGTGTTGGCCTAATGTGTCGGTACATGAGTAGGTATCACAGTTAGGTGTGTGGTAGTGTCAGTGTCACATCAGTAGTTCCTGTGTGAACCCTACTTTCCAGTACACCAAGAAATGAGGGATGTTAACCATGGGGTATGTTGTGGAATCCGTAGCAAGTTACAATTTGTACAGCAGTTCTGGCCACAGTTAGTTGCACTTGGATTGCCTCTGATGCATCATGCTAAGCCACCAGCATGGAGGTGTGTACATCCCTGTGACATATGGACACACCTCTGCCGAGGGTGTTGTGGTCCTGGTTACATGACTGAAAGGTGTGGTCTGTGTAATAGCCTGTCAGTGCAGGGGTGTTCTCCGGAGAATAGAAGCAGGTCATGGTCACTGCAATGACATCAAAGTGGTGCATTATAAGGAGTGCCTCGGATGAGTGCATTTGAGATGGAGATGTCAAGCATTGAGTAACAATACCCTCAGGTTTTGCTTGCTTGTACTTGTTCAGGTGGTGAATATGTGTCTGAAATGTGTCTAAAACAGGCAGTATAGGAGCAGCAAGAGCCTGAGATGTTACCCATAATCCCATGGCCGACAGGTGCAGGCCATCTGTGGCACAGCATTGAGGTTTGTCGACCATGTCAGTCAAAGCAGATAGATACTGGATACCCTTGGAATGACACCAGATGCATAGGCAACTGTTGACATGAATAATTCCGTTGTTCCACTGTGTCATCAGTCTGGACTAACGCAGAATGCTTCTCAGGGCTAGGGCAATATCTGCCTGGGCTACAAGATCAGAGAGCTATTGCATGTCCCTGTGCATGTAGTCCAGGAAGTTATATCTCAGGGCATTCACACTAACGTGGAGAATGACAGCCATATTGTACCTGTTGAGGAGTGACCTGAGTGCATAGGTCACACTGTAGATCCTGTTACCTGACAGCCAGTTGTCAGTGACTATCACCTTGTGTGGCCTGCTGAGTGGGACTTCAGTGTGACCGCCTACAGAGTCACCTATGACTAGTGTGTTGTGTATGTTATAATACCCTATTGGCTGTAGTTGACGGGCACACATGAGTCTGTGGCCTATAAGCAATTGGTGTTGTGTTTGGTGATGAGGGCTGCCTCTGTTGCCTACATAGAGTAGTATGGTGAGGCTACGCAAATGTTGTACTCTTACTATGTGTGGCCTATGTGGTGGAGATCTACTGAGACTATGATGTGATGAGTGGTGTGTGCTGCAAATGTTTAACATCCCCACATGATTGTCAGGGTAAGTCTGTATTGGAGAGAGCATTACCTCCAGCATGGCTACATATGTGCATCTCCCACAGGCTGTAGTGTAGTATGTTAGGAGGTGAGCATTGACTGTGTACATGAGCTGATTGATATATTGCCACATGTTGCCCACAGTCATCATATAGACAGGCAATAACACTGGTAATTGACATTTGGACATGCCTGTCTAGTCAACCACTACTCACAAGATATGTGAGGTAAGTGTGTACAACAGCTGTTGTACTGCAAGCATGCTGGAAATGTAAGGACAAACAGTGTTTACCCATAGGAAATGAGTAGGTTTGAGTGATAAAGTAATTAGTAGCTCATGAAGTGTGTACATGTTCTGAACAAGTGCTGAGCATGCATAAGTAATACAGATAGGGTGTCGGGTAATTTCAACTCACTGCCCCCCCAATAGGTACACAATCACATATCCATGAACAAGACAGAGCCCCTAAAACCATAACTATGATGGTACAAGGTACACTCTGGCTGCATGTGACCTGTCCAAATCCCTGGTCGTAGAATACACATATGGCAAAACAGTTGGCTCTACACATACACCACCATGTAAAACATAGGTTCATGGCAGTCTGTGAAAACACGGAATGGATCACACTAACAGTCATCACAACCCACAAAGTGGAGACGCCACTCATAATGGGAGGCACAGCACTATCACCCTACTAAGTATGGTCTGAAAGCCTATGAACCTTAATCAGCGTAGATGTTGTTAGCAGTACAGATGTAGATGACAGCACTGATGTATACACACTGCAAAGCATACCTGTGACAGGTCAGAGGACATCATCACACATACTGTGTTTCACCTACACTCAGTATACTACATGTACCATCATATGTCACAGGAGTGTTCTAGCAGTGGCCTGATCACAGAAGCAACACTACAAAAGGTGTCTGAGTGACATGTGCATAGCACACCAGTGGCAGCTACAGTAAACAGGGTTAAGGTGTTGTACTCCCCTGTCATTGTAGCCCATACCACACAGACAAATGGGTGGCATCTGCATATCTGAGAATGTGAATGGCCATGACCTATGAGCAATAGCTGACTCAGTGTTGTGGATAACATACAGCATGGGCTTTGTGGGTGAGGTGCTTGACATATGTGCACAATCTGACAGCAGCGTATTGCATTGTCACCGCTATGTTAATAACAGTGTACCCATTAACTACCACCTCGGCAGCGGTCAACATTATGGACACTGTGTGCAAGGGATAGTGCTGTGCAGTTTATCTCCCTGAGCTAGTGACATCACCAGGGCTATTAGGTTGTCATAAGAGGCATGACAGGGTGCCATCCATGAGCATGGAGATCATTGGACAGCCATACTCAGCACTCACGTGACCAATATTGGATCACATATCACGTTTAAGGGGTATTGGCCATGCTGGGATGGGCGTCACCAGCCTTCACAATCCTCATCTCCACTATGCAGCATGCTGCCTACCCTGCATAAAGACATGTGCAACACTGTGATGTTGGACATGCTACACGTACATATCCTGATCTGAAAGACATACGCCATGGACAGCCACCATCCTAGTACAAGGGTCGCCACATGCCGGACAGATCCTTGAGCCATACATGTGACATACTCCTGCCATACCATGCAACCCTGTCCAGAAAAGCTGTACATGTCATCTCTGTCATACATGGTGCAATGACCTCATGGTAGATGTATCAGTGACTGTCTGGATCAGTAATGTGGCACTGATTCACCTTTCGCCGGGAACATGGCTGTCGGATACAGCTAGAAAGCCTGACATCCTATGACCATACATGGCCCAGGGTATACAGGATACTACATGATCCTGGCCGTACATGCTATAGTTGATAACCATCCCTGCGAATATCATCCGGATAGCCATTGTCCCATGTGTATCACATGTGCAACAGCGGCGATACGTGGCAGGATGTTGAACTGTTGTGCAGTGCCGTGTAGATGTATATGGCAAAACACATGTTTGTAAAGGTTTCTGTGCGCATGTCTGCATTGTCACTGCCCATGTCCGTGAAGGCAGTGTATGTGATGATATGTGACATATACATCGCATCAACGTCAACAGCATTCATGTGCACACATCCAGGCATGTATGATAGGTAGGAACACCAGTACAGGCAAACAGACATGGCCACATCACGACAGCATTCACATGGAGTATGAGCAATGTAATGAGGTGACACACGTATATGGTGATAATATCCAATACCCATTGGGTGTTACATGTGTGTGAAACAAACATGTCAATCATGTGAGTGTCATGATGATTTGCAAAGACAACTGTTCATAAGTACTAAATGTAATACACATGAATGTGCATCTGTGTCTCTGTGCATCTCTGAGATGCTGTGACCTGTCTTCATTATTATGTCTTACAGATAATGCCTTGGTCATGACTGCCGGCATATAGCCGCATGGAGGATGATGCACTCATACCATACCTCCATGATAACTATGAGGAACTGTTCAGCCATTTGCCACAGCATGGCCAGCAGCGTGATGACCTGTGGCAGGAACTTTGCAGGAGGGTCAATGATGTGGGTGGCCATAACCGCACTTACCAGCAGGTGCGCAGACATTGCACGGACCTGATCCAACATGCTAAACAGCGTGCTAATGCAATTGCCAGGGAAAAAGGTAGAACAGGTGGTGGGCCACAATACCAGCCCCCACTCACACCTACCGAGGAGCTACTGGCCAGCCTGGGGACCCCATCAGAACAGCATCCACAAACTCTAGCTACCATCGTGGAGGTGGGTGTCTCCCAACCATAGAGCCTGGAGTTGCCTGGTAAGTCACTACTGCACATAGAAATATTATATCCCATGTAGTTGCATGTGTCACTGTACAGTATGTAATGTAACATCATATGCAAGGTAAGTCTACACACATGCCGCATACTATAGTATGCTACCCTGTGTATGCATACATACGCATACTCCATAGTATATGCTATTGTACTGGTGAATGTGTTAACATGCAAAGTGCACCCTGTAGCTGTCATACAGTCATGGATAATGATCTAACGGCTGTGTCACCCCTATACAGGTACCTCTGGCATGCCACAGAGACAGCAGTTCATTGCAGGTGAGACAGTTATCAGTATCAGGCATGTGAATGGACAGATCTATTCGCCATTTGGCCAGTTAACACATGTACACATAATGTATGGTCCAGTCACGATATACAGGTCGCAGCATTCATCAATCACACTGGCTACCCATGTGCAATATCTAAAAACAAACTGAAACAACAACATGACCTCACAGTAACTCTCATTGACAGATGTGTGGACAGCTGTCCATACAACGGTGGAGACATTGTTCAAAGTATGAATATGTACTATACATCATAAAAACACATGTGGGGTACGCAAACAGTACTACACAGTGAGCTGGGATATGGGCAGCCCACATGATCCACCATTGTGGAATGTGCCCCTGCAATGAGTGCAGACATTGTGATGTGCCAGCTGACATGTCCCAGACATGTAGTGGTCCAGCTGCAACATTGTCACACCATCCAATAAAACATACCCAACATACCAAACATACAACTCTTTGTCTGTATAACCCTGTGGACACTGGAGTATCTGACATCTATGGGTGTATGTCATATGGGACAACACAGACATGTGACATAGATGGCCATCACAGACCTCTGGCCAACACATGTTCACACATGGCCATGGAGGATGGCCAGAGACATGTAGTAACACACAGTAGATGTGATGTGTATGTGTGTACACCCTGTTGCACATTGTGTACACACGGTCCATCTATAGCCTTTGTTGAATGGTTATATAGTAGATGTGGAACACTGGACATCCTAACAGCCTGTGCACAGCTTGTGGAGGTGTCACTTAATTTGACCACATACGATGTGTTGCACATCATGACTGTGTCAGAGCATGAAAGTTGTCACCTGTACAGCTTCCACATACATACACAGACACCACATCAGGCCAGAGATGCCGTACAGTTCCCTTGCTGCTGTCGGACATCACTGTCAGCTGTGCACCACATGTGTGTGGTACATACATGTCATGTGGAACATGGTGTATTGAGCAGTCTGCCATGTGTGGACATGGTTGACAGGCAGCTAAGACATGTTAGCATTTGTGCAGGGCTGTCATTGGTATGTTGCCTGGTGACCTGTCACACATGACACAGCATGGTTTAGTGTATATACACCTCAGCGACGTGGGTCACAATCCACAGTATGTATGTATTGTGTATGCACGCAGTCATGGCTATGCACTGTATGTGTATTCCACACTGTGTAGCAATAGAGATGCCTCAGGATTCCATGCAATGGCACTGTGTCTGTACTTCACACTGTATAGCAATATAGATGCCTCATACCACCCTCAATGATCATACACATCTGCTAAAAGTGCATTCAATCTGTAGGGCATACAGTCAACACTGCAATGTGACACCATTACACCACTGTACATGTGTCAGGACACCATTGTGTCAAACATGTATGCATGTCACTGCACACATCAGCAGATTACATGTCATACTACATGTTAATGTCAAGGACATATGCCTCACATCAGCCATGTGTACTGTTAACCTGTGCTGGTCCACATGGTGTATCACAGGGATGCATGCTTACTACCATGATCGTGTGAAATGCATGGCTTCTGCTATGACACATGCTTGCTGTTGTGTGCAACCCAGGGATGTAATATATCTAACATTGTTAATGTCTCAGATGCATGCCGTCTGCTGTATCACATGCATGCTGCATGCCTTCTGTCATATCACATGCATGATTGTCTGTGTGTGTCTGTGCGTGTGTCTGTGTCTGTGCATGTGTGTGTGTGTCTGTGCGTGTGTGTGTCTGTGCATGTGTGTGTCTGTGCATCTCCAGTGTAATGTAGAGTCTTTGTTTGCCTTCACAGGTGATGTAGGTGCGTTGCCCTCCTGCGGTCCATCTAATGTTAGTGTCCCCACAGACTCTAGCAGTGATGAACATATGCTTGAGGTACAGGCGGGGTTGTCAGGGGTTGAATCTGTGCCTGTGGTTGCCATCCCACCTATATACCCCTCTTTCCTGCGCACAGTTCTCATGCCAACACCTACCCCATCACCAGTGGCCATAGAGGAAGGACAGTTGCCGTGTGTCAGCTCGGAACAGGAACGTGTGGTGGCTACAGAAGGTGTGTTGTCACACCATGGTGTCAGTGAACTGACCGCAGATGTGCCACACAGGCATATGGCCAGTGCTGCTCGTAGGAGGACCCCTGGCCAACATGCACCTGCACGACAGAGCGCAGCAGCTGGTGTCACCAGACACATGTTTCAAACTGTAATGGCAGCACAGGCATGTGCTGAATGGCTGAACAGAGAAGGGCAGAGGCTTCAGAGGGCTGCTATCCGTTCTTTGAATGAAAACATCCAGGCATTGGCAAATGCTCAACACCAGATTGCTGACATTTTGGACAGGCGATTGGGTGACATGGTTGGAATCCTTGACTGTGACATGGCAATCTGTGAACATGAGCTGTCTGTGCTGGAACATCTGGTAGGAGTGTGGCATAGGCCACTTGGATGTAAGCCACCTACACCACCTGGTGCAGGTCTGCATGAATGAGCCACCTCACATGCCCACTCCCATAGTGCCAGTAGCCTTGCTGTCCACACCAGGACACAGCAGGCCATGTGGACGCGGCTCTGGACAGTCCCAGTGGGGACACGGTTCCAGTGGACATGTGTCATCGGACAGTACTCATTCTGTACCTCTGTCTGGTAGTGCCCGTGCAACCCCTGGCAGGTACAGGTCATGTGGCCATGGATGGACACAGTGAGCTGTACAACCTGGTCTGTACAATCTGGAGCTGTCAACAATACCTCTGTGTAGGCCAGATACATGGCAAAACTGTGTGCACACATACACACACACACCAGAAACATCTGTAGGGCACCGACATCCTCATGCATAATAACCACACATGCCCAAGTAGATCACAGGCCCTAACCGACACACATGATGTCATCCACTGGTGCAGCCTAGGCCCCTGGCAAACATTATTACCCTGTGCATATGATGATGCCTGTGCCGCATCCCTGTCATCCACACCATCGGTGCAGGGACATGCTCATATGGTCTGATGCACAGGGTGAACAGATTAGTGAGATAGTTGTATATTACAGTTGTTGTGTACTGTTGGCACGCAGCAGACATACCATGTAGTACAGGATTAGACTGCATTGTTTTATGTTCACAGTATGTGTCTTGCTAACAGTCACAGCATGTTGGTAATGATGCCCTGCTTCCCTCCTTAAGGTCTAAATGCATGTGCCATTAAGCACCAGTGTTTCCAGTTACAGATGTGTACATGTGGAGTACTCACAGGCATGGATGGCAATACCAGCATGCTATACATAGCCTCTACCTCACTGTTAGTAAGGCTGACATTCCATAGATCTCTACACACCTAACAATCCAGGAGCATGTGAGCTGAGTACTAGGCTATGGTGGCTAGAGATGGAACCTCCATACCAGGTGACTTCACAGGTACAGCTACATGGTGCGGGTGGTTTACACAACAGTCTAGCTGATGTCAAGGGTGAGGGCCAGTTGATAGCATGGGGACTCACTGTGTAGCAGTAAAACACTGTCACATTACAGTATGTGAACACACACAGACATACACAGACACACACAGTAACACGCCCACACTCACGCGGTCAACAACACTGTAACACACACTGGATAGTGTTGAGGTGAGGAGCCCTGCCTCTGTGCTAATCACCATTACAGTATGGTACACCCACATGACGTGACACAGAGAATGAACATGTACAGGTAGTCAGTAATGTGTAAGACTGACAGCATAAACAGGGTACTAGGTTGCATCACCTTGAGGGGTTGGGGCCCTATCAGTTCTCAATGATAGCATACATCCCTACTCCATGCACCAGACAGCCATACATACATACACATACACACACTGGAGTCCACATGTCATGCACATACAGATAGCTGACGTGTGTGATATACACACCACCCCTGCCTATGTCTTGCTGTCTACACTGCAGTATGTACAGATCTCTACAACAGTGTACAGGGGTGGGTAACAATTGGGATGTATTCCCCACCATATGTGGCATATATGGTCACACAGGCAAACACACATGGCAGTACTGTGAAACAAACACCTGCTATCTTCTGATATGTCTGACAGACATGCAGCAGGATTGCCCGTATAACAATGTGTACCGACACTACCTTCGGCAAGTGTGCTGCTATATGAACACAGGAGGACCTAAGTGTTACAGGTGTCAACTGCTTTACAGTCAGTGACACCCTGACCGCTTTGTAGGTTGTATATGTACACCTTCAATTACCGGAAACATAGCCTACTGTTTGCACATGTTTTGCTAGGATGGCATGTGACACACCTGTGAGCTGTCTCCAGCAAACATCCACCTGCAGAGGTGGCCCACTACTTTATGTACACACATCCATCCATACCTGATGTACATCTTGCCGTTATGTCAGTATTTCACCATATGCAGGTGTCAATGATGGGACTGCATTGCAACTGCACGTTGTAGTCGGACACAGATAAACTGCAAACATCAGCTACTGCTCATGCATTGCAGCTGAATGCACATCACTACATGTACATGTGTATAGGTCCTACATTCCTGTCATGTAGCTGTGTTTGTATGCATTGCAATTGGTGAACATGTGACATACATGACACATGGACTGTTGTATGCTATGATAGTTGTCACGGGTAACCAGTACAGAAGGAATGTTAACTCAGTTAACATTGCTACCTTATGTACCATTAGCATTGAACAGCCATGGACCTACCTTCCATGTGCATGCGTGTAATCACTGTAGCCACGTGTCTGCATGAAGGACAGCATTAGCTATGCTATGTACATATGTGTTGTGTGTGTGGGGGGCATGTACATATCCACGGCGGTTACATGTATGTCACATCCAAACATGGGGGTGTTGCCTGGTGTACAGCAACAGTTATCTGTTACAGCTGTATAAGACCCAGGGCCCCTCTTATGTGTACAGCCAACCTGGTTAGGATTAGTGGTAGCACTGCATTGCATAACACATGATGGAACCCGTTCAGTACATGGGTAGTCTGCACAGTTGCTGTACATCTAGGTACAGTACACTGGTCATGAGTAACATGGTGTTGTACTAATGTATGGATGTGTGTCGCTGGTCCAAGGACATGGTGATATGTGAGGACTACATACTACAGTGCAGCATTTACCACTGTGATCTGCACCTGATACATCTGTGATGGCTTTTGAGAGTGTAATGGTCAGTACATTTGAGTCGCCTTCATATATGTGGGGACACTAACACCTGGAGCGGTCCGTAACGGTGTTATGGCACACGTCAGTATCTGAGGTATACAGTAGTAGTGCTATTGTGCACGACTGAGCCTTATGTCAGGTGTTCCTCACGGCACAGATGTCAGTATTCCCCATTGTTGGATCTAGATTGGCAGCTATGATTACGAATGCTACACATCTAGCACTATTTGGCATACACATACAATGCAGTTGTCCTGTAGGTGTCAGGGTGTTTACCTGGTCTCAGGTTCTTCGTCTATGTATGGTACTACATGTGCGAAGTACCTACTCCTGCCAGGACAACACCATGGGTGGTATTAGTGTGCCAGGTTTGGATTGGTACAGCTAAGGTGATGGAGAGCAGCAGACGTTGTGTACACGACCGGTGTCAGACATATGTCATACAGCGTTCATGCTAACAGTGATGACTATCGACACACTGTGCCCTTCCCTGCTTAGAATCTGTGTGCATACAAGACAGCCCTTCACTACTAAGTGTGTGAGCATACCCAATATGCCGTTTTGCAGATGGATACATAGCGCATTCCAGACAGACGTGTGCTACTAAGTGTGTAAGCATGCCCAGTGACACCTTGTGTCAGTTGTGTGCCCCTGTGTATGGCCATGGCCATTGTTATCCTGTATAGCGATAGTGGTCATCCAAGCATCAGATGGCCATACCCCACTTCAGGATGGATTCCTAAATTTAGAACAGTGGTTCACAGGTATGTACAACGTAACTGCCAGCATCCATGTCGATGTCTGCATTCCTAGAAAGTCATATTGACTGTCTTGAAAGGTGTACTGTCTGTGGCACATCTTGTATCTATGCAGTGTTGTACTACTGCTCCATAGGTAGCCAGTTGTCCTGCTCACACCACTGCCATGTGTTCATCTCTGTCTGCCTTGGGACTCTATTATGTTTTTAGACTGTTCACACTCCATACAATCCCTATCAGTGTCTTTGCCTCTGCTGATGATGTCACCCACCTGGAAGTATGCTTCTGAGAGTGCTGTGATCCAATAATCTCAGTAGCGCGTTCTATACCTGCGTAATGTTGTAGTGTGATAAGGTAGTCAGTTCTATGTTCTAATCCCAGCCCTGCCACGTGTGTGTTTCCAGCTGCCTGGGGACAGAATAATGTTTTTAGACGGCTCACTCTCCGTACACTCCCTATCGGCGTCTTTGCCTTTACTGATGATGTCACCCACCTAGAAGTCTGCCTCTGGGAGTGTTGTGATCCAGTAAACTCGGTAGCGTGTTCTGTAACTGTGCAGTGTGATAAGGTAGTCAGTTCTATATTCTAATCCCAGCCCTGTCGTGTGTGTGTGTGTTTCCAGCTGCCTGGGGACAGAATAATGTTTTTAGATGGCTCACTCTCCGTACACTCCCTATCGGCGTCTTTGCCTTTACTGATAATGTCACCCACCTAGAAGTCTGCCTCTGGGAGTGCTGTGATCCAGTAAACTCAGTAGTGCATTCTGTAACTGCATAATACTGTAGTGTGACAAGGTAGTTAGTTCTATGTTCTACCCCCAGCCCTGCCGCGTGTGTGTTTCCAGCTGCCTGGGGACAGAATAATGTTTTTAGACAGCTCACTCTCCGTACACTCCCTATCAGCATCTTTGCCTTTACTGATGATGTCACCCACCTAGAAGTCTGCCTCTGGGAGTACTGTGATCCAGTAAACATGGTAGCGCATTCTGTATCTGCATAATGCTTTAGTGTGATAAGGTAGTCAGTTCTAATCCTAGCCCTGCCGCGTGTGTGTTTCCAGCTGCCTGGGGACAAAATAATGTTTTTAGACAGCTCACTCTCCATACATTCCCTATCAGCATCTTTGCCTTTTCTGATGATGCCACCCACCTAGAAGTAGGCCTCTGGGAGTGCTGTGATGCTGAAATCTCGGTAGCGCGTTCTGTTACTGCGTAATGCTGTAATGTGGTAGAATAAACAGGTAGGTGCTTGATTCCAAGGCATGGCAGGTGTGTGTGTTTGGCAGTTATACTCTATGCGTTGGTATCTGTGGGTGGCTAGCTGCAGGATGTGTTTTGCTGTTGTCCTATATAGTGTCCACAGCCTGCATAATCTGCCAAGACACTGAGTTGTCAACACATACATTCGCCAATAGGTCTGGTGAGTAAATGTCAGCAGCCCTACTCTTACCCTTAATACAGTCTGACTGTGTGATGCAACAAAACACACATGCCTTGATAGTAACAACACTACATGATGCAGGTGGCACATGTAGTTTCCTTTTCATTCCTGTCTAATGCTTTGCTATCATGTGGTCCGCTGTTGTGATATAAATGCAATATCTACATATGTGTATATGTATATGTATATGTGTGTATGTTTATGTATATATCTATGTATATATGTATACATATAATATATATGATATATGTAGATATAGAGAGATAGACATAGATATATACATATATGTCTGGGGACATCAGCACTATTGAATGTTTGTGCTGGATGATCGGTACGTGATAACCTTGGATGTATGTATATCTGCCATGGCGTAGTGGTAATGCACATCGTCTGTTGTGTGCAGGGTCCCGGGTTGTAGTTGTGTAGACACCAGTTATTTTCTTTCTGGGAAGACCATGGGACATTGAATACGGTGATAGTAAGGCACCTGTTACCAGTTGTGTACGGCTCTGAGTGACACTAAGCAGTGGTTTTTAATTTGGAGGTTTGGTATGGGTCATATAACTATTCATTAGAAGACTATACTATGCAGATGAGGTTGACAATAGTGTATCCCATTTATCCCCAGGGTGTGATGCAGATCCCTGGAGTGTATGTGTGTAGATAGCCGGGTGCAGGGCTTGAATATAGTTGACAGCATGGGAGGGGAGTCAGGCATACTGTTCGTACATTGCAGACCTGTGCTCCTGCTTTAACACGCCTAAGCTAGGGGTGTGTCTATACCTGCCTTGTGACATTGGGAGGGACAAAAGCAGTAGTGGGGTAGTCAGGGTGTACAGGCTGCACAAACAGGTGATGATCAGCACAATCAGAAGATTACATGGCCAGCCCGCACCTGAACAGTACGGTAATGTGAGCAGGCAGCATACACACAGGTTTCTTCCGCACTCTACACCACCGGTGTATACCTGCGGGGACATTTCACAACACAGTCCAACCAAAGGAGAAGGGCTGCAGCAGACAACATAGACCAACATGTGCAGGAGGCTGAGGGCAGTGAGGATGTGTATGCTGCCGAACAACCCTTACTGGGGTGACATAAGACTTTATAGACCCAGGGTGACTTACCACAGGCTACATGAGCTGGGGATGGTGGAGCACTATGGGGTGGACAGAGACCTCCTACAGCGGCTTGTTGACCTGTGCCTGCCACACCTGACACATCAAACAGGCCGAGGGAAACCCATCACAGTGGATACCACTGTATGTGTTGGCCTAGGTATACTAGCCACAGGTACCTCCCAAAGCACAACTGGGGATATCATGGGGATCTCACAGGCATCTGCATCCAGAGTATTGCACCAGTTCACAGACACCATGTCAACACATGCTAGTGAGCACGTACATGTCCTCAACACACATGATTAGTAGACCAGCAATATGCATCTCTTCAACCACTTGGCTGACTACCCTGGGGTACTGGGTGCTATAGCCTGCACACACATACACATCAAAGCACCACCCGGTGAGCGGGGTAGGGCCTACATTCACTGCAGGGGCATACCCTCCAACAGCTAGGCCATATGCAATGTTCAAGGCATTAGACTGAATGTGTGTGCTGTCTGCCCTGGAAGCTATGATGATTCTGATATATGGATTCTGACACAGCTGTACCACACCTTTGCCAATATGGACATCTCCTACAGTCTCCTAGTGGGGGGATGCTGGGTAACCACTGGTGTCGTGGCTGATTACACCCATCAGCAATGCACACACACCTGAACACTCACACCATAATGAGGCAGATGCACAGGCAAGACATATAATTGAGCATGTGTTTGGGATGCTCAGGTCACTGTTCTGGTATCAGGACACATCCGGTGAAGCCCTGCAGTATTCACTAGCTACATGCACACAAATTGTTATGGTATTTGCTATGCTACACAATCTAATCCTGCAGTAACAGTTGCAGCAGGAACAGCATGGGATAGGGCCACATGGCCCAATACCACTGCTAAGGTCTGTACAGGCACAGTGTGACTTGGCAAAGGAACTAACTAAACAGGGCCCAGTCGGCGAAAGGGCCGTGCACAGTATGACCTGCCCTTGGCAAAGAGGCAACATAAGGCATATGCACTGACACAGTAGGTACCCAGGGATTTCACCCTCTCTTACCCGCACACAGTACAATGGATGCCAAACATGACACTACCTGTGCTCGGCCATGTATAGAAGGTGCACTGTGTGCATCCAACATAGGCAGCCCTCCAGCACCATCCTCAGGTCCAGAACACCCCGAGGGTACATCTATCGACCTAACAATTGGCAGTTGTATTGGAATGTGTATTTACCCGTTGCTATGGTATGTATGTGAGCATACAAGAGACTTTGGTGGCCGAATGTTAGGGCAGCAGACAGTACACATCCATAGTGGCACCATGACATCTGTAGCACATACGGGGGGTCACAATGGTAGCCAGTAGTACACAGGGTGTACTAACCCATTGCAGATTATGGGCTGAACATCATGTGTGTCCATACAGCCCACACACGTTCCATGCAGCTGGACAGGTGTGGACCAATACAGACAAATGATATACAATGGCCTATGGATATGCCCAATGCATGACCCCAACCCCCAGAGACACACACAGACTACAGCAGGCCAGGCAGTTTGATGTAGGTTGTGAAAGCTAGGACGTCCAACACCACTTTGCTGGTATTTAAAGCTGGGATCTGACGTACACTGGTATCCCTCCAACCAGCAATTTAGGTAGGTCCACACACTGACATGGAGTACCTGGCATACCAGTACAGTAGTGGCAGATGTGTACAACCACCAGCTGTGCCCCCCCGTCCAACATACACATGTGAGAGTCATGTGCGCCACCCCCGGTGCTGTGTAGGACTGTGGATGCTGTGGGATGTCCCCTATGCAGAAATGTAGCAACTGTCAATGCCACATGACCATTAGCTACCCTGCAGACACAGCATGACACCTGTCTGTGTAGAATCGAGGGGTCGGCAACACAGTACTGACTATCTGGACATGTGACACATGCGATGCAGTTGACCATACTTGGCATGCTCACACACATGATGGTATGACAGTAATGTTGGTCGTCAACATGTGTAACAGTCATACTGGACATGCTCACACACTGAAACACAGAATGGCCAGGCCTGCAAACACCAGCGGTCTGGACATATCTGCCAGTACATTGCTATACTGTTGGTTGACTGTGCTGTATGGTGTGTATGTGGTCTATTGTCTGTACATATGCCATGATGTATTGTTAATTCACATGAGCTATGTGTGCAGGGTACTGCTACCAACATGTGAATAGGATGGCTCTTTGTTTGTGGACAGAACAAAGTATTTGGATACAAAGTGGGTAAGGCACATTCCAGCAGGTGGGAGCAGTTGTGCATGGGTTTTCACAGTGTTAAGCATTGCTGACGTCTGGTTACAGCACCTTATACCCGTTTAGTCTCCACATTTCTTTGACAGTGCACTACTGGCATACTGGTAGACAAACACGCTTACACCCGCTCGCTCACCAACATTTGTGCTTACATTTGTCACTCACGCTGGGTGTGTGCGATCCCTTGTGATGCGTATTACATTGGACTACATGACTACAGTATCGGGTATGTCTAACCATTTGGCGATGGCAGGCGTTCGACTGTACGGATTCGGCGGCCTGTCCACTGACATAATCATATTATATGCGTGTTCCTCATACGATCTGCTCCCATCTGCCTGATACATGGGAACCAATACTCTGCAATGCTGACATGTGAATGTTATTTTGTTAATGGAGTTGTCTGCCGGGTCATGCTACCGCATACCTACTGCACGTTTTCCACCTTTCAGATTGTACGACGGGAGACTGTAAAAGTAACACCTTTCCCACTTTGCATGGGACAGTCCCTCATTAGGCATATGTCATGTGACAATACTCTAGCCATTGCAACTGTCCTGATTAGGGGACATTCTCATATTCTACATGTCTGTAATAGTTTCTTGTTACAGGTCTTGTATACCTGACAGATCGATATGTTATATGAAGTAGCATAAGCAACTTGACTGCTGCTAGACTACGCTTTGATTTGTGCTGATATGTATATTTCTGTACTATGCATGGCTGTAGGTATGTTCTGCCCTGGTACTTCTGACATTTCTACAGAGCAGGTCCCACTTTGGCCATTCAGAATGGTGGCGGCCCTATAGGTCCTATATGTAGAGCTATCACATGTGTCAAGGCAACACATACTCACAGCCAGTAGTAAACTGACTACTTCAATGGTTTGCATATGTTAAGGTTATTCTTGTAGCATTATAACTGCTAATACTGTTTCCTATTACATATAGCTGTTTCTGATACAACAAATTAATTTCTGACACCACTACACACAATATATGGCCTCCTTTCCCGAACTCACAGGCCATGTGCCATAACATTCATTTTGCAGGACACAACTGCCCAGACGGGTGTGTCCCTCAAAGGCGTATGGGTGGTAAACCTCATCTATTATGCTATCATCTACCTAAGGTGGTCAGCAAATTATGCACTTTCCGTCACTAGCAGACCTCACATACCAATGGGGGAGAATGAACACTATATCAGGAACACTGCATAACACCCTGTGGGACACATTTAGATGATTGGTTCTATTAACCAGACACAATGACAGTCACAGAGCATATGTATTCATTTACGTTTGTTGAGGTACATGCTGTTTATGACTCCTACATGTTGTCATCTGTCATTACCTGTATTCCACCACTTGTCCACCTACTATCACTACTTCTGGAAGTGTTTAGTTGGACTTTGTTACATTCTGATTCATAACTATGGACGTCCATGCTAATCGGGTACACGGCACTGATATGGTCCCTATGTATTCCCCCGATGGTTTACAGACTATCCGGTAGATGTGCTCTTCAGGTATGGGAGGTATAGGTGTCTGCTATGCCCACATAGGAATATTAATGACTTCCACTGGGCAGACCTACTACATCTCTGCCAACCAGCACCTGCACACTTAAGCTCATGGTTCACCTACCTGTCACCCCTCTACAGCACTCATGAGAACTACTTACTGTGAGCGCAGCTGGGGTATGAGCACACCCCTACACATTGCCCAGTCTCCCCATCTCGGGACATATGTCATACGTTTTGTCAACCCATGTGTTATTACACTTGCACAACCTACTGTTCCATGTACAGCTACATCCTGCTTGCGTCAATCACTACAGGCTGCCTGTATAATGAATTTTTGGTGTCCCGCAAGGGACCCCGTTATCCATGTTTAAAGTGTAGACCTTGCAGATCTCTCCCACTGGTACTTTCCTGCTGGTGATTTGGAAAGCAGCGGTGTATTCACCTTTATTACGTGTCTGTATGTCTGACATATATATATATTTGTGTGTGTGTGTGTGTGTGTGTGTGTGTGTGTGTGTATATATCTATATCTATATATATATATATATATATATATATATATATATATATATATATATATATATATATATATATATATATATATCTGTATATATATGTATATAAATGTATATATATCTATATGTATATATATTTTTATCTATATATACATCTGTGTGTCCATTAACCAATACATTTCCCGGACATAGACACTTACACATGCGTATTGGGTTTTATCTCTGCTTCAACAGCATACTATTGCCTTAGTCACTATGACACTGACATTTCACTCCGGTGAACTTGTGATCAGTATACTGCACGTTATACAGCGGACAGATGTCGCATGTTTTTCATGTCTGGGGTACCGCTGATAAGTGTGATGTGATACAGTGTCATTCGACCTATTACTCGTATGCGCAGCCTATTATTCCTGCTACTGTGTTTGTTTCTGTGCACATTCATATTATTAATGTTAATAGAATGAGTGCTTGTGTTACAGAGATTGTACGTCAACATATTGATGTCTGCATGTAGTTGTGTCTTTCTGCTTTTCCCGGTTTGGGGTTGTCACAGCAGAACTCTGTTCCGCTCATGGTTGGCAGATAGGTTTTATGTGCTGGGCTGCCAGCCCTGACGCACAACCTCCGATGACGGTACGCCCATTCACGCATGTCTCCATGCAGACGATGCTCTATCTGGAAATCGCACCTACGTACTAGCTGACCTCCATGGGCCGCTCCATTGTAACCAGCGCAATATACCCTAGCACTCCTGTGTCCATAATCGCATATCCGTGTTGAGTTTCAACGCATAACAGCCATTATCCACCTGATATCACAGCCATGACACACCTTTACACATTGCCCTCTCCAGAGCGTTGGGGCCCTACACACATTTGTACCACCTCGCGTATTCACAGGGTCTCCCTCCATTCATATTTGCACATACGTGCCTTTGCTGGTGTTACGGATTACGAACGATTTGCAGGTTACAAGTGTAGGTGGTCACAACATGAACTACATTCCATCTGTATATAATGTTGACGTAGCACTTCAACGATGTTATGGCCACTGGTATAACCCTGCTTCTGGTGTGAATAGCGGTGCTCTACTCACTCTTGTGCAGCTTTATCTGACATACGCTGTGAGCACTTTATAATACCTTACTTGCTCTAGATTCCCTTCACAACCCTTATGTTTGCTTTCGGCTTTCGGCGTTCATTCTTATATATATATATATATATATATATATATATATATATATATATATATATATATATAATTGCATATTTCTTTTATGTCTGTGGATATTTATCTATACACACATCTATCTATCTATCTATCTATCTATCTATCTATCTATCTATCTATCTATCTATCTATCTCTCTATCTATATATAAAAGTTACAGCTGTACAAGACAACATACATTTGCTATGCTACAAGCTGCTTACACCCGCGCAGGTGCACTTGCATCTACTTATTGTGAGTTACATATGTTTACTGCCACTTCTTTGTGATTACATGTGCCTTATTCCTTATGAAAGTACCACTATGATTGATGGAATCTGGTTAACAGCCCCATGCGAGACACACGTTCACCTTTACATGTTTAAATGTTGGCTTTACAACACAGAGGCATTCATTACACAATAAATTAATATGTGCTATAGTCATACTTGAACCGGGAATGCCTTTACGTTAGGCGGATGCTCTAACCACTACACTATTGGTGCTCTGCCTCATTTATATGTATACCCATGGTTCATAGCTACTCTAACATAGGCCTCACCACTTCACGTAAACAGCAGGCATCCATTCTCCTGCTGGGAAAACTGCAGTACTACACTTCTGACATTCTCTATTTCATACTGCTCTGGACCCATGCTGCATGTCTACTCACTCCAAGGATATTCCGAACTCCTACGCTTATAGTCCTCGCACATACATATGTTTGATTGTCAGGGAGTTCATGTGCTGGCAGGGTTTAGGCTTGTCTGACTGGTGACTAGAACTGCCCTGTACCTGTTCAAATGTCAGACGTAGCACATGGACAGAGTTAGTCCCTTTTTAACATTCTACCTGTGTTTACAGACACATGTGATTGGGCACCTCTGACCACATTATTAGGTCGGCACTACATAATATAGGGTGGGGAGTGGTTCCACTACATAATACAGGGTGGGGGGGTTTCCACTGGTGTTTCCCTTCATATGTGACTATTTCATTCATTCATATATACGATGAATATTATTCTGGACATCAGTTACAAATTCACTACAGGTATGCAATAGTCCTGTCAACAAATGTGACAGTTGGTTGGTGTACATATGTGTATGGACCTCTGTGATACTCGGGGACTAATTTCTACAGGGACAAGGCTATGACAAATCAGGGACAATCACGGACACTTCTACAACATTAGTACTATTAACTTGGAACGTGTTGAGAGATTCATATTACTACTTATTTTCTGCAGTTAAATGTGTCTATTACTCTTAATTGTTGTCATTAGTCATTCTCATTCAACACCTTTCCTCCAAAGGTCACTGGCTTTTTGAGTGATTAAGAGGCTGGCAGGTTATTGTGCGAATGCTCTGACCATTGGTAGGGTAGCCACATTGTCATATGTAAAGGATGGGATATATTCTGGGGACACCAGATTGTTTAGGCTAACACATACCCACGGTCAGTGGAGGTTTAGAACATTCGTTATTTTCCTAACTGAGAGCCTATACCTTTAGCACTTTAGTTGTTAGTCTGTTTCTTGTACGAATTACATATTTTCTATCCTGACATGACTGCTTTAGGCAACTGTTACATGCAGTATGGTACATAGTTATTTCCTACAATCACAGGACATTTGGCATTGTATCATTGTTGGTCAGGACACACCTACCCAAACAGTGACTGTCCCTCACACAGTAGATAAGGGGGTCCCCTGTTTATGTCAGTGCCTTCATCACCCTATTTCCAAGTGCCACTATGTGAATGTGTACAATATATTCTCTCGATTATTCATGTGGGGACACGTGCGTCATGGGCAGGTGTTTGATCCTGAGTAGTAGGTTCTGCATGACTGTCTAGGGCTGGACAGTCTCGTGCACCACTACTGTACGTTCAACTTGTGTCCAGATGTCTACAGGACTGGACATCATGTCTTGATACCCATTCTGATGTTTACACAAGTTACTTATCCCATGAGGGATATCCAAAAATTTAACAAGACAAATACCGACCATTCTTTTGGCTTTACAAAAATGTGTTTGGGGTTTTACATGCAAGGGATACATAGTTTGCAATCCTGAAACTGCCTAGGGTGACACTGCCTACTACATATGAGTAGTGGTCAGTATGTGTAGATGTGGCTGCGCCATGCTAGTAGGCCAAGTATGGCTGGATTTGGTGGATGTTCAGGTATGGGGGCGGGTTGTGTGCTGTGGAAGGGATGATGGGTATTCAATTATGCATCCAGGTGTGTTGCATTTGAATAGGCCGGTTCCATCAGGACCATTCTGTGGGTATGTGCCGGTGACATTTCTGTACATTTGTATCGCACATTTTAATATTCATATGTTTGTGTGATTGTGTTCTACAGTATGGCCTGTCAGGTTGTATTGCAGATGTGTATACTTGTTCTTTGTGTTTCTTTCTGATTCACCCGCTGCTCCCTCATACACCTCCAGTTCACCTATTCTACATACAACACAGTCTCACCTTTGAGGATTATACCATTACCCATCCCCCCCACACACATATTCCTGACAGTCCATCCATCACTGTTTTGGTTGATGGCCCATGGCATGGTCAAGGTAACACATTGCATACACTACATATGTCCGGTACCTGTATGGTTGTGTGGACTACCCTGGCATGTTTCACCTTCCACATGCTGTACATCATGCACATAGGTACACGCCCATACTTAACTTTCATGACATGGTTGGTACACTCGGGTAATACCCATTCAACTGTGACACATCCTGACAAGTACTGCTTGGACCGCCTATGGGCGGATTTTGGCCGACTGCTCTGATCATTGGTAGGGTGCCACCTTTTCATATGTCCAGGATGGGATATATTACGGACACATATCTGATTGTACTGGACAACACACACCCACGGTCAACACTACGGATAATACTTTTCCTTTCTGCCTACATGTTAGCTTATTGTTGTAGCAGTTTATATGCTCCTTCTGTTTTGTTTTCTTGCTTATTCTATTTCTTGTCACATGTGGTATGTTACATACGGACATACCTATTGTATGTGACTATTATATGCGTTGTGGGATATAATTCTGTCATACGGTCACTAGATATTTACATTTATCATGGTTTTGTTATGGACACATCTGCCCAGCTGTGTACTCACCCTCACAATGTGGGACAGCTGGTGACCCTGACCATTGGGCTGGACGTAGCTATTGGCGGCGCGCTAACATGATGCATTTCACTTCCACTTGGTATAACTATCTACACTGCATTGGACTACGGGCACATGGTTTTCAATGTCATTTGTTCGAGGGATGGGGACCCGTTATTCCCTACCGTGCATTTGTGTTGGCTTCTTAATTTTGTGTTCGCAGGAACTGTCTTGCATGCTTTGCATACGTTTCAGTATCCACGGACACTGACAGATGTGATTACTATTGCAGGCAAATTGTTATATGCAAGCATTTTAGGTTGCACGTCGACAGCTGACATTTCCACGCCTCCGTGCGACACTTCAACACGCCCTATGCACTCGCGCTCGTTTCCTATGCACGTGGCTGTAGCGGCAGCGCGCCTTCATTAATATGCATTTGGCACTACTGCGCCATCTTCAAGCCACACGGTCATCGCAAGCCTAACGCCAGCCTTGCGCTGAGCTTCATGAATCCCGGGAATTGTGTTTACTGCCTGTATTCGTTTTGTACAGAACCTTTGTGAAAGTTCCAGTTGCCTCATGTGTCTGGTCAGGCACATACAGAAGGGTACACTATAATCTATTATGGGTCCGATGAGGGCTGAGTTCAGTGGTATGATGACATTCCCTTGTTGAGCAACATAGAAGGATTTTCTTACTACCTCAGACAGTGGAAGGCTAGGTTACTGCCTACATGAGTTTCCAGATCCCTGACTAGTGAATCAACTTATAAGGATGTTTTATTGATGACATAGTTACTTAGGGTGGTAGACTTCCCAAAAGGTACTATAATGCATTTCTTGGTATTGAGTTTTAAACCATTGTGTTGGCAACAAGCATTTACCTGTATTAGATATTCCTGAAGGGTATTCTGATCTTGGAGTGATTCAATGATTGTTCCCTGTTTGCAATCATCTGAAAACTTGGTCAGCCAGAGGCCTTTGACATTGATTTTGACATCTGAGAAACAAATGCCAAGGAGGAATAGGCCAAGCACAGACCCTGAAAAACTCTACTTCTATCAAGATTCTATCACCCCAGCTTGAACTTGCACTCATAAGCCCTGGCTTTGGAGGCCAGTACCTTTTCCATTAGGCCACACTTCTCTTACTGGCTGATGCAAGTAAGCAGCTTATTGTCAAACAGCCCACACATTATCTCTTTCAGCTGCTGCTGAGTGATGAGTCATTTCCACTGTGACTGTTACTGGGTGGTTGAAGGGTAGCACCACCTGGCACAGGGCTAGTGCAGTGCCTGATGCAGGAGGTGTGGAGGTGATGGCAGCAGACTGGGCCTATATGTGAGCGCTGGTGGTGGTGGAGTTACTGGCACCAAGTGCTGACAGGTGTTACTGGTTAATGAATGCAGATCTGGATGCTGCTGCATTTAAGTCTAAAATAATTGGAGAGAAGCAAAATAAAAATATGCATGTAATAGAAAGGATAGTGAGAACAAGGGCAGAGGAGAGAGAAGTACTGCTAGTATGATAAAATGCAACTAGTACATATCTACTATGATAACATTTTGGGTATTATACTCAAAGGAATAAAAAGCACCCAACTACAGTGCCAGTGGTGGCACATTATGCAATCAGTGGGGGAACTGAATCCACAGACACCTTGTTATGTAAGACTGATGCTAGTTATTTCATGTGTTGAGTTTCTTAGACAATCAAACTGAAGGTTGCAATCAAACACACAGTCATAGTGTGTGTGAGACATATGTTCAGATACAAAGTAAAAATGCAGCTTACTTGGGTATTTCTCATCCTGCATTACAGGTGTTATACATAGAAAGTAACAACCATCCACAGCAAATTACCATCAATGGCACAATACACAACCAAAGGTGAAAAGCAGACCCACAGACACCATCACATGTAATCTGAAAGACAGAAAGTTAATGTGCTGAGCTACTTGGACAAACAATGCAAGGATTGTAGTCAAACACTTAGTAATGGCATGCGTGAGACAACTATACAGGTACAAAGGGGAAAATGTAGCTCAGTTGGATGTTTCCCTCACAAATAAGGGTGGAAATCAAATCAAACTCTACGACAATGTAAAAGACAGGAGCATTAACATTTTTTTTTAATGAAAATTAACATGTTGAGCTTCTTTGACAAACAGATGAAGGTCTTCAAGCAACCACATAGTAATGGAGTTTGTGTGACCCAAGTATACAGCAGCAAAACAAATGCAGCTCAGATGTATAAATATTATCGTTACTATATTTAAAAGGACAACAAATACCCGCACCATCTTATCAATGATGGCACAGTCACACTCAATGGGAGGAAGAAAACCACAGCCATCATCATATGAAAGCTAAAAGGCAAAGTATTGACATGTTGAGCTAATTGCACAACCAAGGCACTAGCTGTAAACAAACACACAGTAATATAATCAGACCAAGTATAGTGAGAAACAGGGTCTCTCAGAAAAGCTGAGAGATATACTGACAACATTCAGCTCACATATATTTTTGCCTTCTAATGTTGGGGGCGCTGTACTCAAATACACAACAAATTCTTACCATAATTTACCAAAGATATCACAATAAACTAGCAGCATAGTTAGGGCAGGGCGAAAGGGACAACTGCCCTGGGTGCAAAGTGTTGGGGGGTGTGGTCAGCTGATCCCAATATGTAACACAATAGTTGGCTTTTAAAAGCTGGTATTGCATTTTCAAATCTGAATGCTGCAGCACTATGTGTGTGGTCTAAACTGTAGCAACTGCTTGCTCTGTTGTAGCAAGCAGTTTAAAAAAAAATCTATTTTTTAAAGTAAAATCTGAGTGATGTAATGCTCTGTGCAGGCAGGGTAAAAATAGTTGCAACTGTTTGCTACATTTGTAGCAAGCAGTTTACTACAATTTATAAGAACAATTTTTTAAATAAAACATGATACAAAAATCACTGAACCCACAGACATTGCCAACATACTGGCAGACAGGTTCAGTGCAAATTTCTCCCCTCCCTCCCCCCCAAAAGGAGAAATATCTATCCCACCAGAGTCTAGCCTCCCAAACATCTCAGATGCCCAGGTGAGAGCTGCTCTCTCTAAAGCAAAAAATACAGCATCAATGGGACCGGACGGTGTCCCCGGCTGTGTGCTACACGAACTCAATGAGGAACTAAACCCACACATAAGGCTGCTGTTTAATCTTAGCCTTACTACAGGATACGTACCCAAAGAATGGCGCATGGCAACTGTGGTCCCACTCCACAAAGGCGGTGCTTCTACGGACCCTGGAAATTACCGCCCCATAAGCTTGACGAGCCTTGTCTGCAAAGCTATGGAGAGGATCATAATGGAACTCATAAATAAAGACATTGGGGACCTACAGACACTGGATCCTACCCAATTTGGCTTTGTCAAGGGCAGATCCTGCCTCTTGAACTTGGTCGACTTTTTCGAAACAGTCACTAAGGCAATTGATGAGGGTAAGGCAGTTCACACAGCCTACCTTGACCTTGCAAAAGCCTTTGACACAATACCCCACTCGGGCATCATAGACAAACTCACCAGCTTAAATGTAAACCCATATGTCACAAGATGGGTTGCAAACTGGCTCAAGGACAGAACCCACAGGGTCAAAGTTGCTGGAGCTATGTCAGACTCTAAGCCAGTCACAAGCAGTGTCCCACAGGGCTCAGTCCTGGGACCCCTCTTGTTCAGCATTTATTTTTCCGAGGTACAGGCAAACATAGGAGGATTGTGGCTGACAAAGTTCATAGATGACTGCAAACTGGGCGCCATAATTCATACTCCAGCGGACACAAACATCCTTCAGAGAGGCCTCATAGAAATGGATAATTGGTGCCAGAGCCATGGCCTTAAGCTGAACGCCAAAAAATGTATAGTCATACCCTTTGGGAAAAACAAGGTACCGACAAATTACCACATAGGCGGTAATCCATTAAGTACGGAAGAGGTAATCAGGGACGTAGGGACTCAGGTTGACAGTAACCTCTCATTTGACACTCACATTGCCAAAGTGGTTAGGAAGACCTTCTATATTGCCCACCTTATCATGAAGGGTTTCACATCTAGATCAAGAGAGGTCATTGTGCCCCTATACTCTTCTCTTATCAGGCCAATGATTGAGTACAATGCCCCATTGGGGATGTATCTCACCCGACACCTGCAGCAGTTGGAAAGACCCCAAAAGTTCCTCACCAAGAGGATAAAGGGTTTTAAACATATGTCATATGCTGCCCAACTGAAAAAACTCCAGCTCTATTCAGTCGCATACTGCCTACTCAGAGGTGATCTGTCACCCCTTGCAAATTGTTTGTACAGGTCACAAGTGCACCATATGTATGAGTCATTTTAACTGCCTGGATGGCCTGCACATGCATTGTAGATGATGCCCTGTACAGTACAGACCACCTGGTAGTTGATGGAGTGATACCCTTTACAGTTCACATACCTCCTTCCCAGTTCACCAGGTGGGGCCTTTATTTCAATGTGGGTGCAGACTATGGCTCAGTGCCTCAGGGAAATGTGTTATATCACAGAAATCATACATGATGTTCCCTCTGCCCTATGTGGTATATGAAAACCACATATGTTCTCCCTGCATGCAGATGCATGGCATCAAGAAACTAATGACGTTTTCTCGAGGCAGATGCCTGAGAAATCCCACTGTATCCACAGTAGGGCAGTGAAAGGAATCTGTAGCTAGGATACGTCAAGCAACACATACTTTTGTGTCTATTATAGGTTCATAGGTTCATAGGTTCATACTAGGCTATCTGCCCTAGGGCATTTATAAGCCTAGCCAGAATGTGTTTGGCTTTCGCCACCCATTTTAAATTTATTTTGCTATGCCCTTTTTCGAGGTTAGTATACTGTGCCTCTGTCTAACAGTGACACAGAAGTGATACCCGGGGTAAACCTACAATCTCCCATCCACTCATCAAGATTCCTCTTGAAGAGAGTCAATGAGGGACTCTGCTTAACCTGGACTGGGATTTTATTCCAGAGTGAAGGGAGCCTCTGGGTTATGAATCTGTCCCTCCAGCATGTCTTATTTATTTCAGTGCTGAGGTTCAAGTCTCTCGAGCGCGTAGCTCGATGGGATTTGGATTTTCTGAGGTGCAGCATGTCTATTAACTCTGGGCTGGACATGGCTTTATACGTCAGGCACAGATCGCCTCTGAACAGACGGTATGCCACTGAGTAGAGCTGGAGTTTCTTTAACCGGGCAGCATATGGCATCTGTTTGAGCCCTTTGATCCTCTTGGTGAGGTACTTTTGGGGTCTTTCCAGTTGCTGCAGGTGTCTGGTAAGGTACATCCCAAAAGGGGCATTGTACTCAATTATGGGCCTGATGAGGGATGAGTAAAGAGGCACGATAACGTCCCCTGATCTAGATGTGAATCCCTTCATGATTAGGTGGGCTATATAAAATGTTTTTCTAACCACTTTGGCCACGTGGTTGTCAAATGAGAGATTGCTATCAACTTGGGTCCCCAGGTCCCTAATTACTTCTTCTGTACTTAATGTGGTAATTGTGGGCACTTTGTTTTTGCCAAAGGGGGTGACTATACACTTTTTGGCATTTAGCTTCAGGCCATGGCTCTGGCACCAGTTGTCTGTTTCTATGAGGCCCTTTTGGAGGATGCTTCTGTCGGCTGGAGAGTCGATTATGGTGCCCAGTTTGCAGTCATCTACGAACTTGGTCAGCCACAGTCCTTCCGTGTTGGCCTGTACCTCCGAGAAATATATACCGAACAAGAGAGGTCCCAGGACTGAGCCTTGTGGGACACCACTTGTAACTGGTTTGGAGTCTGACATGGTTCCAGCAATTCTAACCATGTGGGTTCTGTCCTTGAGCCAGTTTGCAATCCATCTAGTGACATAGGGGTTTATATTTAAGCTGGCGAGCTTATCTATAATGCCCGAGTGGGGTATTTTATCGAAGGCTTTTGCGAGGTCCAGGTAGGCTGTGTGGACCACCTTCCCCTCGTCAATGGCCTTGGTGACTGTTTCAAAGAAATCAACCAGGTTTAAGAGGCAGGATCTGCCCTTAACAAAGCCGAACTGGGTAGGATCCAGTGTCTGTAGGTCCCCAATATCTTTATTTATGAGGTCCATGATGATCCTTTCCATAGCTTTGCAGACCAAGCTAGTCAGGCTTATGGGGCGATAGTTTCCAGGATCCGTTGAGGCACCACCTTTATGGAAAGGGACCACTGTTGCTGTACGACACTCATTGGGCACATATCCTGTAGTAAGGCTGAGATTGAACAGTAGTTTTATGTTTGGGTTTAGCTCTTCTTGGAGTTCATGTAAGACGCAGCCCGGGACACCATCTGGTCCCATTGATGCTGTGTTTTTTACTTTGGAGAGGGCGGCTCTTACCTGAGCATCTGAGATGTCAGGGGGGCAGCACTCTACTGGGATAGATATTTGCCCTTTTGGTGGGGAGGGGGGGGGAGAAGTTTGCGCTGAACCTGTCAGCTAGGGTGTTGGCAATGTCTGTGGGTTCGGTGTATTTTTTGTCATTTTGGACTAATTCTGAGCATATCTGGGAATTACCACCCAGGTTCCTAACATAACTAAAGAAAGCCTTGTGATTATCCTTAGTGTCTTGTGCAATTTTTCTCTCGAAGCTGGCCTTAGACAGTTTTATGTGTGCCCGTAGATTTTTGCTAATACTGGTCAGTGATGCCTTCCCTTTTTAGGATTTTGCTCTATCATTTAGTAGCTTTCTCCTTCTATTGTATAGTTTGTTTATGGCTGGGGTCCACTAGACAGGACGTCTGCCTTTGGAGGATTGGGTCTTGGTTTTATTTGGGATTGCATGATCCATGCATTCCTGAAGGTGTTCATAGAATGCATTTATAAAGGATTCTGCGGTCTGGGCCGTATTTTCCACAGGCCCGGGAGCTTTGAAGGATTCCACCTCAGTTTTGAGGAGTGTGAAATTTGCTTTTGAGAAGTTTTTCACTGTGGTTTTCTGGGCAGGGGGTGGGGTTGGGATGTAAATATCCAGTGAGATTAGTTTATGGTCTGATCTTACCAGTGAGGGATACACTTCTGGTCTGGAGCATAAAGTCCCCATGTTGGTGATGATCAGGTCCAGTATGTTTTCCCCTCTTGTGAGAGTGGTAACACGTTGTTCCATAGCATTTGAGTTTATAAATTCTAGGAACCTTTGGGCTAGGGTGTTGGAGCTAGAGTAATGCTCCCAGTCTATGTTTGGGTAGTTGAAGTCGCCCAATATAATGGTGTTTGGAGAGACCTTCATATTTTCCAGTGTTCTCAGGAAGGACGAGTGGGGTTCCTGGGTTTGGGAGGGTGGTCTGTAGCAGGCTATAAACTGGAAGGCAGTTTTACCCACTGTTAGTTGCACATGGATAGTCTCTGATGCTTTGTGCTTTGCCACCAACATGGAGGTGTGGGTATCTTTGATGAATATCGATACTCCCCCTCCTTTTGTAGTTCGGTCCAAGTTTTGGGGCCGAAAAGCATGGTATGAGGTATAACCTGGTAGTGCTGGGGTGCTCTCGGGAGCCCTGAACCAGGTTTCTGTTACTGCACAGATATCAATGTTCTCCATGCTAAGGAGAGTTTCGAGTGCATGCATCTTAAGGTTTAGACTTCTGGCATTCAGTAGGATTACTCTTAGTTTCTTATCCCTTGTGATACCTATGGAGGTGGGTTTGTCTTTTGAGCCTTGCCTAAAAAAGGCACTATGGGGGTAGCAAGAGTCTTTGCCAATATCCGAAAGCCCAGGGGTGACAGGTGCAAGCCGTCCCTAGTGAAGCATCATGACTTGTCGAGCATATAGGTTCATAGGTTCATAGGTTCATACTAGGCTATCTGCCCGAGGGCATTTACAAGCCTAGCCCATAGTTTTGTGGCTTACGCCACCCCTTTAGTATGGGGAACTATACCCATTATTTTGCTGTGCCTCTGTTGAGCAGTGACACTGACGTAATCCCTGGGGTATATCTGCGATCTCCCATATCATCCCAAGCTGACAGGCATTGGATCCCCTTTGAATGACACCAGTACTTAAGCCAATTGTTGAAATTGATCATCTTGTCTTCATATTGTGGCATCATTCTTGGTGAGGGTAAGAAGCTACTCAAGTCAGGGTCATACCGGCCTGGGCTACATACTCAGAGAGCTCCTTTATGTCTCTTTTCATGTAGTCCAGGGAGGTACATCTCAGGTCATTCACACCAGCATGGACAATGACTGAGTCATATTTGTACTTGCCTTGGAGTGACCTGAGTGCTTGTGTTATGTGGCGGATCCTAGCGCCCGACAGGCTGCTCACCATGACCCTCTCCTTGTTCAGCCTGGTGAGCGGGACGTCAGTGTGCTTGACGATAGAGTCACCTATTACAAGTGTATCAGGTGTGTTGTTTAGTCTTAAGGGCTGTGACTGTTCGGCACACTGGCTTTGTGAGATATGTGTTGCACGTGTTTTGTTTTGGGGTAGCGGCTGCTTGGGTGTCTGCTTTGGAGGTCTCTGCTGCTTCGGCAGATCTTTATTTAGAGCCTCCGAGTATGTTTTTGTGTGATTATGTGTTTGGTTTGCTGTCGTGGTAGGTCTATGTGAGACTGGAATTGTAGTGAGTGTGGTTTCCTTCTCCTCCTGACTGGTTATGCCAGTACTGAGTTGAGAGAGCTTAGCCTCCAGTTTGGCTATATGGTTGCATCTCTCACATGTGTTGGAATTTGTTGGGAGGAGGAGAGGGTTGTCTGTGTACATGAGGCAGTTGTAACATTGCCTCAAGATTCCCAGATTCACCAGCTGGACCGAGAGGAGATTGACAACTGACCTTTGGACATGCTAGAATAATATTGGGAATTCCTTAATAATTGAAAACCAGGGCCAGTGGGGAGTGAGGGTGTAGTGCTTTTAATTTTTAGTGCTGACTTATATAATTGCTTTAATGAGCAAGTGCCAGGTAACTTAAGTGCAATGTGTTACAGGTAACTTAAATGCAAAAACGACAAACAGTAACTTTCTTTCAAGTGAAACAAGGAAATAAGTACAGTAAGCAATACAGATATCACTAGTGATCCACAGAAGCACTGAGAAGCCGCGTATTAGGTGGAATTAGCGTTCCAGGGAAATAACAAGCAAACAAACAACAAGCATATAAACAAAGCTAGATTCAGCAGACCTGGATCTAGTCTATGCTACAGCAAACAAGGTGTACCAATTTCAGTAAGATACAGTTCAAATATTCAGCATAGGTGCTCCATGATTCCCAAAGAGAGATGGGGACAAGGTACAAAATAAGTTATACAGCCTCCCTATCCATATGGTACTGGTCCATAATGTCAGTGTTGTGTAGTTCATTACATGTTAAACATGTTCAGATGACCAGACAACCCCATTATGGTTTGCAATAGCAATAGGAGCTTGCAGCACTTTTAATATTCAGGTTGCATAGTTTCTTTTGAAATGTTAAAATTATTGTCTCTCTGAGAAGGTAATATAATGTTTTGTTGCATAGTAACATCTTGAAGAACTATTACTACAGACACTGTCATTACTGACTGACAAGCTTCCACAATCTGCATCTTACATATTTAAAAGTTTGATCATTTACATTATTTGATCTTGGTTCTTAAGCCTGATATTACACGTGCCAATATCTCATTCTTTTGTGTTTTTATGTCAACATTTATATATATTCTCATTCCTTTGAAAATGGTTTCTTACACTCCTGTCAGAATAATGATTTTGATAGGATGGCTTCACTTTTTTGTTATTCAGGTACATTCATCTAATTGTTCTGGTATTAAGAATGAATAGGTTGTAGGTAACTTATCATTTAGATGCCCACACAACAATAATCGCTGACAAAAATTATATACTTTGACATTTTGTATTCATATGCTGAAGAACTATGAGATAGCAATCTAATTGGCGAACATATTTTTTCATTAGATTTTTTTCTAATTGTCACATACAACTTTTTCTACCTACCTGTTGCTTTGTGCAAAACCTGAAATAGATACATTGTGTTTTAGTTCATATTTTAACAAAATCTCATCCAGTAAATCTCTAAAAGGTATTTAATACCAGTCATTTTCTTTTCCTTTTTTGTCATGTTCAGCATTTCTCCATCTCTTGCATTCAATACATTTACAGTAACTCCCTCTTTTTCCTGTGCCATCATCTTCAATACCCAAAGTAAACATAAAGCAACAAAGATTCTCAGAGGGTTTCATCTAGAACCTCACAGTATTCAAAATACAGTTTGTAACAATTCTTTTACCAAAGAGAATGGAAAAGAAAAAAAACACTCCAAGGTACTCTGATTTCCCTAGTTTTTCCCTTGTAAAAGGACAAAGTCTATTTTTTTTCTAAACATTAAATTGTATAGCCTGCATGCAAACATGGAGTACATTGACGTCTGTGATGTAAACTGAGGGATGGTTTAAAACAGCAGAGATCACTCCGGCTGTCCAAAGCTATACCGCCTTCTATTTCCATTATTACACCCATAACCTCTCTAACCAGCCTGATAGAGACATGTAAGGTATCTTACATGCTGTCTGATGGTCATCTATTACTCAAATGGCATAACACAGTGAGTGAGAGATATACACATATAATATCCTTGGAAGCAAAAATGTCACACACAGTAAACTCAGTCACCAAAACCATCAGCAGTACATTACACATCACACTTCTCCAATGCCATTACAATAAATATAATCCATCAAATGCTAAGGTTCTAAAGATAACCTTGCCTACACAGGCACAAATCACACTCAGCATATTAATCCTTTCTCCTCACATAGCACAAGGAGTCCCAAAGTCACAGATGCTGAGCCCACAAGGTAGGCATCAACCCAACCAAGCATTCTTGTTATAGGTGACTACACTGTAAGACATACAGATGTACTTCTTACGAGGCTGAGCAAGGAAAAAGTGATGGTTAGTTGCCTGTCTGGCGCCAGGATACATCAGATCGCACATGCACTCAAGTCCTTAAGCAAGTACCAGAATGACTCTGTCATAGTTCATGCCAGTGTCAAAGACTTGATGTGTATCTCCCTGGACTATATGAAGAGGGACATGACTGAGCTCTCAGATTATGATATCTGATTAAGGTGAGAGACAAAAACATATAAGAAATGGAAGACAGGTCAAACTACAACTTTGAAAACTGATATAAGCTGTACAAACACATTAAGCATAGTGTGAGACATGATCAAGAAATATTTCAAGAAAATTTATATAAAGATATTAAGCATAATAGGAAACCTTTTTATAGATACATAAGATGTGGAAGGAGTAAAGACACACAAATTAATAAACTGTGTGCAGATTCTAAAATTTATTCTCAGATACAACAGATTATAGATATATTTACAAAATCTTATGCAAAACAGTTTGGCTACACAAAAGGGGTCGTAAGTTGTTCTAGTGACATCCAGGTAACCTCAGATACTGGAATGAAATTAGATTATATTGAAAAAGAACTGCACAAACTGGATTCAAACAAAGTGCAGGAAGGAGACAGAATTAGTAACAATGACCTGAGAACACTTTAGCAAGAACTTACAGTACCATTATATCTATTATTCACTAGATCATATAAATATGGGGAGATTCGTCAAGATTGGAGATATATGCTTATTAAACCTGTTTTTAAGGGAAAGAGGAGTAGGACAAACCCAGAGTCATATAGACACTTAAGTCTACTTTCATGTTGTGGAAAAATAATAGAAAAGGTAAAAATGGATATGTTACTGTCAGAACTGTATATGTTGGGACTTGAAACCATATATCAGCATGCATATGTTAAAAACAGATCTATTACCACCCGTGACATGATGTTCTATAACAATATAATAATAGCTATGAATGAAAAATTGTGTTGTGATGTAATTTATATAGATTTAACTTCAACATTTTACAGGGTCATACACATAACACTGCTCAATAAATTAGTACAACTAGGTATTGATGTATTTTTGATAAGATGGATAGCTGCATGGCTTACAAATAGGACATGACAAGTATCATACCGCAACTGGACAGGCAAAATCCTTGGTTACAGTCAGGGTGCCCCACAGGGCACTGTCCTAGGCCTTTGTTTAGATTGTATCTTTCAGACCTAACTTTTTCATCTGAGGTGTTCTACAGTCTACATGCAGATGACCTGAAATTGGGTAAACTGATTACATGTGTTACAGATAAGGCATCTCTGCAAAATAACTTGACTAAATTAACCATTTGGGCACAGGAGAATAATATGCTGATAAATACATCAAAAACTAAGCATATGAGATTTGGTAAGCATAAATTGAAAGGTGAATGTTTAATACACAGTAATTGAAACTGTAGACTCATTTAAGGACCTGGGTATATGGGTAGATTCAGCTATGAGTTTTTCTAATCATATCAATCGATTGGTCAATGATAGTTAGAGAAATATAGGTTGTATAAAAAGATTTATAAAGTCCAGGAAATCAAAAATAATGAAGTCATTGTTTGTTAGTTACATTAGACCCAAACCTGAGTATAATATAGAAAACCTATAAGAAAACAAACATCAGTAAATTGGAAAGAGTACAACATAAATATACCAAGGGTATCCAGGGATGTGAAAATTTAAGTTATTATGAAATACTAAAATATCTGAACTTGTACGGTGTCTAAGAGGAGATCTTATTAAGGTGTATAGGGCATTTAGTGACAACTACCTCTGGGAATGTTTAGGTTAACAAAAAGTACTACGGAATCATCAAACAACCTATGTAGAAGATTCTAGAGGAATGAGAAGTGTACTAATTGGTTCTCTGACAGAGTAGCTGATGCATGGAACAGACTACCAAATTACTTTAAAGCAAGTACTAGTTCAGATATTTTTAAGAACAGCCTGGATACTTATTACGGAAACAAGTGATTTGGTATGTCAGCAAGCTAGAAGGGCATTAATGCCCGTGCCTGAAATATTTGTATTTATGCATGTATGTATGGGTCTAAAGCAGGTATGAGCACAGCATTGAGCAGCATTTTACCTTCTGTGCAATATGAGCAAAAAATAATTTTTGGTGTTATTCAAGGGAGATCCAATATTTGTCAGCCTGGGAGGATATGATCGATAGAATGCACTGCTTCTTCAGGGATGGCCTGCATCTGTCCCCTCTAGGCTTTCACTTACTGCCAAAGACATTGTCCACCTTTATAGTGCCTTTTTTAGGCAATACCATCATGATAAACCTACTAATATAATGAAACAAGCAAAGGAAAGTAAGAAGGTGTTACTGATAAATGCTAGGAGCCTAAATAAGAATCTTCACTTCCTACAAGCCCTTCTCACCCTGGAGTACATTGACATTTGTGTAATGCCTGAAAAATGGTTTAAAATAACAGTGAACACTCCGGCTGTCCAGGGCTATAATGCCTTCTACACATTTAGACCAGCTACTGCACGAGGGTAGAAAAGGTGGTGGTGATTCAGTCTTCAGCCAGAAGAGACTCACATCAAGGCTGGTAAAGCAGCATGATGCACTAGAACTTCTTCATGTCCAAATAACCAACAGAAAGGTCCCATACCATATTTCAGCAAGCTCTCTACAAGAACTAGAATCACTCAGTGTTAAACCCAATACTATTTTCCTAGGCAATCTATGCTATGTAACTATAGACTGAGAAACCTACACCACCACTAATGCACAAGCACAGTTTCCTGGACTTTGTCAATACAAACACCCTGGAGCAATTAATCCGAGTACCCACTAGGGGGAATAACATCTTGGATCATGTCCTAACCAATATGGGAGCATCTTTACTGCCCCTTGTGTATCTTCATCATTTGCTATGTCTGACCATAAAGCAGTCTAATGGAAAATAAAATGGAAACCAGAGATCCTTTCTGCCCAAAGTACTTTTAGAAATTTCTTAAGATAAACTGCCTACTCCTAAGTGATACTTTAGCAAGGTTTAAATCCTCACCAAACCCAGTTATCTCCTTTGAATATGCAAAAATGTGCACCACCACACTATACCAGCATGTAAACAGCTGCATATTTGCAGCTATATCCCATAGGAACAAGTACAGAGTAAATCCCAGAAACAAACTCACACTGTGGAAACAAAATCTCAACAAGCTTTATAATAAAAGGAAAAGGATTTTGACCAAAAGTAAGAAGAGTAATTCCCAGAATGTTAGAGACCTTATCACTGAAATAAACAAACAACTCAGGGGCTTAATAAAGTCTACCAAAGCCAAGCCTGAGGCTAAAACAGTTAACCAAGCCAAAGACAATCACAAGGCATTTTTTTAGTTATGTTCATAATCTCAATGCAGAAATGTGTTGAACTGATTATGAACAGTGTTGCCTTCACTAAGGTTGAAGATATAGTGAACCTACTGGACAATGACTTTAGTTCTAACTTCACCCTTCTCTCCCCTCCATATGTCTCTCAAGATATACCTGAAACTGGCTGACCTCCAGATATCACAAAAGACCAAGTCCTAAAAGTGCTTTCAAAAGCTAGAAATACTGCATCAATGGGTCCTGACAATATCCCTGGATGCATCTTAAATAGCATGAAGTACAATTTAGACACCTCCCTAAAAACACTGTTCAAATTTCAGCCTATATACAAATTTTGTACCAAGCAAATGAAGAACAGCTACAGTCATTCCCCTGCATAAGGGAAGATCTTGCACAGACTAGGCAATTACAGACCCATAAGTCTGACCAATCTCATATGCAAATCTATGGAAGGACTTATCATGACACTAATCAGCAAGGACATAAGGAATCTTCAAACCCTGGACCCATCTCGGTTTGGATTCATCAAGGACGTGTCATTCTTACTCATCTTGGTGGATTGTATTGAAAAGGTCTTCAAAGCAGTGCATGAAGGCAAAAGAATATACACTCACATACCTCAACATGGTCAAATGTTTTGATGCTATCCCCCACTCAGGCATGGTAGAAAAGCTAAATAAATTGAGAATAAACCCCTATGTCACCCACTGGATTGCAATCTGCCTCACAGATAGGATGCAGGAAATCAAAACAGGGGTGTTACCGCCACAAAGAGGCCATTCTCCAGTGGAGTCAGCCAGGCTTCTGTGCTGGGACTCCTATTGCTTGGCAACTACTTTTCTGAAGTAAAAAACAATTCAAAGGGGTCTGGCTGACTAAGTTTGCAGATGACTGCAAACTAGGAACAGTCATTGAATCTCCAAATGACAGTCATTCTGCAGAAAAGTTTGAGCAAATAAACAACTGGTGTCAAAATCATGCACTGAAACTAAATGCCAAAAAAATGCATTATTGCTTTCTTGGGAAGTCATTTATCTCAGGGAGCTACCACATTGACAATTCACCCTTAAGAGTTGAACCAGTTCAGAATTTGGGAACTTATGTGGACAGTGACCTAACTTCCAACTAACATGTGTTCATCGTTATAAGAAAGTCCTTCTATATTGCACAGCTTATAAACAAAGGCATTGTCCTAGATTTAGATAGGTCATTGTCCCCATTTACTCGGTCCTCATTAGGCCAATCATTGCATATAATGCCCCCTTGTCTCTCCAGACACATGGAACAATTGGACTGCCCACAAAGATACCTTACTAAAAGGATAAAATACCTAAACAACATGTCCTACATGGACCGACTCAAAGCCCTGTCACTATACTCAGTATTATCCTACAGAAGGCTAAGGGGTGACCTGTACCTATCATACAAGGCATCCTCTGACCCAGTACTGATGGATTTACTGTGCATCAGCAAGTCCAATGGCATGAGGAATACCACGTCTACAGATCTAAACCTCTTCTGCAACATCAACAGAATGGTTTGGAGGGACAGGTATAGCTTGCAGAGAATAGACACTCTGTTCTGGAACAGATTCCCCATCTAGATTAAACAAAAGTTCATCCCTGTCCATATTCAAGCACAACTTGGGTCTACAGATGGGAAACAGAAAAATGTACCCTCTGACTGCCTCCTGTACTACTAACAAAGGCAGCTCCTAAATGATTTATCCTCTGCATGGGTCATCTCAAATTATGTATGGTATGACCCCACCTATTCTCATTTGGGGGGTAATAAATAATTATTGCCATGGGATGGGTAAAACCAATCTATAACCAAATGGGATAGGTTAATTTTAGCAGAAAAAGGAAAATTAGCTTGGCTTAAAATGTCCCACAAGGGCAGCTAGCCTAGTACTTATGTATGAAGCTAACCTGATTTCATAAAATGATTGCTAAATCATCTGCATAGCTCAGAAATATGGTTAAACATACCTCAGCATAATTTGGTACTCCTGTTTCCTTTCACAGTCTCGTTACTCTCCCTATTACAGCATTAATAATTAAACAGAATAGTAATGCACTCATCAGGCAGACCTGTTTGAAGTACTTCTCCACTTTGATTTTATCCCCCTCCATCCATTAACTAATACTTTTACGTCCAAGGCCTCTCTCAGAAATCCCTAATGACCTCTGTCACTTTCTTTGGGATTCCATACTGTTATAATATGTCCCATAACTGACAATGCCTAAAGTTATCACACACCTTCTTCATATCACATTTATTTCACATTTAACTAGTCTTCCTTCTATGGTTCCTGTTCTAGTACCAGCCACTACTTCTTTTATTAACATTAACATTTCCTTATTGTTTCTTCCTTTCACTTGATATATTCCCTCTTGTACAACTTCTTTAATAGGCTAAACCTCTTCTGATATATTGTTACACAAGGTGGCAGGTCTTTCCTTATTTCTTCATCTCCTTTGTTTCATAACATTTTATGACTCTCATGCATATCTCCTCATTCTGTATTTACTTTCTTGTCCATTCATTTATAATGTTTAAGAAGCATTGTTCCTCTTTCTCCATTTTTTGTAAAACTTGCATCCTATTCCATCTATTCCTTGCACCGTGTCATTCCCACTTTTACCCACGGCCATGTATAATTACATCGTATTAACATCTCCATATATTTCCATTTCTTTTACCTTGCTCTTTATACGTCTACTATTTCTCTAATTCTTTTCTGACATTATACAATCTTACCACTCCCACATTTTTCACAATCATTATATTTCATTGTATTTTAGCTGGTACCCTCAAAAGGGCTTAGTTCTTATTTCTTTTCACTAAGTATTTTGTCTCTGTAGCAGATTGTTCACATTTAACATATGCATCTCACATATTTCAATTGTTCTTTTATGAAGCCCACTATCCCCTTCATGCACTGCCTTATATTACTCCATGCATTTTTGTCTATACAGCTGTTTTCCACAGTCATACCAATAATTCTCACTTTTTTATACACTTCTTTATATTTGTTTTTTATAATTTGTCCACCACTCTGTCCGTGTACTAAAATGCCTTTGTTTCTTGATGGTCTTTAGACAATTTTGCTCATTATTTTCTCATCACTTCAGGTTCTGCCCATATACATGCTAGTATTTTCAAACCCATTCCTATCTGTGTGCAGTACTAGCACCAAAGTCCTAGGCACTTGAAGACACCTAACACTTAGACTTTGTATGCATATTTGGGCAAGGTATGAGAGATGCACAGAGAGCGAGTGAAGCTGCTGCACTTTGCTCAGACCTGTAGCTGAGTCTGAGCCAGGAAAGTGCAGCAACCATGTTAAAGGAGTTAGAGGGGGTGGAAGTGTAAATTATCATTTCAGGAAGTGATCAGAAGGCTGATTTAGGTTTAGAGACTGGATGAGAAGTTTAGGGTTAGAGAACAGTGTGGGGCATTATGGTTAGGGAGCAGGGGTAGTGTTTTAGGTTTAGGGAGCAGTTGGGGGCTTTAGGTTTAGGGAACAAGGAGTGGAGCTTTAGGTTTAGGGAGTGAATAGAGATTTTACGTTTAGGGAAGAGGAGCAGAATTTTAAGCTCAAAGAAAAAGTAGGGACATTGAGATTAGGGAGGGGAGAGGAGTTTTAGGTTTAGGGGGTGATTGTGGAATTTAGAGTTAGAGAGTGGGAGGGGAGTGTTATGGTTAGGGTTAAGGAGCAAGAATTCAGGATAGGGTTCAAGTTTGGGACCAGGTGGGAGTTTTAGGGTTAGAGTTAGAGCTCTGGTAGGGCTATGCTCTTCAGTCAGGTGGTAGGAGGGCTAGGTAATTATTTAGAATTCGGCTAGTGGGACTGAAGGGACTTGCCATTCAGAGCCCATGGCAGCAAGAGTGTTGAGAGCGCATAGCATATAAGCACTTTTAGTAGACCCTTACTGTCTTACTTATGTCACTCTCTTCTCTTAAATTAATAACATTCAGTTTTGCATATGTTTCCTTGTCTAATAAAATCTTTATTAACACCTACAACAGACCATATTCCTTCATTATCAGTAAATACAGTTGTTATTTGTCTAGCTTCCACACTCTTTAATGTATCTGAATGTGTAATGAAGTCTATTCCTGTTTTAACAATGGACCTAATATGAGTAACATCTTTTTGTTTTCTTATTTGCAATTTCCCTAATTATACTACTTCTTTTAAGTTTTTAAATAACTGTGGATGTTTTCCTATGTTGATTCCTGATACTGCAGTTAAAATTTCCTAATAACACAATATCCATATTAACTAACACAGGATTTTATACTTTTAAAAAAGTTCTCTCTTTCTTTAAAGTATGTGTGTGCATATACATACATATATATATATATATATATATATATATATATATATATATATATGTGTGTGTGTGTGTGTATAAATATATATATATATATATATATATATATATATATATATATATATATATATATATATATATATAAATAGACTGCTATTAATGTACAATTTTTTTCACTTATATTGTATATCGACTGCCAATCCCCTTCCTGCTCTAATAATAATATGATCTAATAGAATAATTTGGTCAGATTTAAACACAAATTGGTAATTACATACATTTTCTGCTCCCAAAATCTATAAATTAGCCTTTCCCCATAATAGTTGAAATTGTTCTCTTGTATCGACTATAACTTGACACGTCTTATAGACATATCATATCTGCTTCTTTGTTTTCACACTGTTGTAAGATTAGTAGCCTTTTATACCACTAATATTTAAGAAGATAACCATTAATTAACCATTTTATTTTTTCTTTCAAATGCCTGTCTTTACATTTTCATTCTTTCTCTAACTCTGTCCTCGATAGACTTTTCTCTTTCACATCAGTCCATCTCCTTTCCACTTTATCTTCACTACCTTCAGTCTGTTCATATTATCTGCTACATAAAGTACTTAAACAAAACAGTTATGTATGGTATCATTCTCTTCTGCCTTGCTTTCACATTGCTCTAAAATGTATTTATCTTCTTCCCCTTCATTATGATTCACTTCTTCATGCCCAACTTCTGTAGCACCTTTATCACTTTCTATTACAGCCCTTTGTTCATTCCATTTTGTTTTCTTTTCAATCTATCATAGGTTGATAGGTTGGTACTAGGCTATCGGCCCTAGGGCCTATAGAAGCCTATCCATAACAATTTCCTGGATATTTCTTTCCACAATATTTACTTCCCTGGACCCCTGTCTAGCAGGGCGACAGACATGATCCCCGGGGTGAATTTCCTATCTCCCATCCAATCGTCAAGGTTCCTTCTGAAGAGGGCCAAAGAGGCACTCCACTTGACATGTATGGGCAGTCTATTCCAGAGTATGGGGAGTCTCTTGGTCAGGAACCTGTCCCTCCAGCATGTTTTGTTCATTGTGGTGACAAGGTTTAGATCAATGGAGCATGTGGCTCTGAGGGATTGGGATTTCTTTAAGTGGAGCATGTCCAAAAGCTCAGGGTTTGTCATGGCCTTGTATGTTAAGCAGAGATTGCCTCTGAGTAGATGATATGCAACAGAGTATAGCTAGACAGTCAACATAGGGCATCTGCTTTAGGCCTGTGATTCTTTTAGTGAGGTATTTCTGTGGCCTTTCCAGTTGTTGCGGATGTCTTGTGAGTTACATACCAAACGGGGTATTGTACTCTATAATGGAACTAATGAGGGATGAGTACAGTGGGACAATGACCTCCTTTTTTCTGGATGAAAAACCTTTAGTGATGAGATGTGCCACATAGAAGGATTTCCTGACTGTTGTGGTGATGTGGTTATCGAAGGTGAGACCACTGTCCACCTGTGTCCCTAAGCCTCTCATCACATTTTCAGTGTTTAGTGTACTAACACCTATGTGGTAATTCATGGGTACATGTTTTTCCCCAAAGGGGATAACTATACATTTCTTGGCATTAAGCTTGAGCCGCCCATGGCTCTGGCACCAAGCATCTGTTTCTGTAAGGCCCTTTTGTAGAATATCCACATAATTTGGGGATTCAATAATGGCTCCCAGTTTGCAGTCATCTGCAAACTTTGTTAGCCAGAGTCCCTTAGTGTTGGCCTGTACTTCAGAGAAGTAGATGCCAAACAAGAGCGGTCCCAGGACTGAACCCTGAGGTACTCCACTTGTCACTTGTCTAGAGCTGGATTTGGAGTCGGCTACTTTTAAAGTCTGGGTTCTGTGAGAAGCCAGTTGGCAACCCATTGAGTGACGTAGGGATTTATCCACAAATGATCTTCTTTGTTACATATCTAACATTTAAATATGCAATTTGTAACATCATGTCCCTTTTACCTGCACTGTATAGATCTTTTTTGCCAGTTTGCTATAAAGTTTTCTATTAAATGTCCTTCATCCCGCCAAAAAAACAAGTTATTTGCTGCCCCCAGTATTTTACCATACGTGTTGTACCCTGTACTTTAACTATACTTGAGATATCTTGTATTTTACCATTGATAATATGTAGTGTGACAAAACATGCATCCCCTCCAGTCTGTAAATCCCTATTATCTTTAATTTTCTTAACATCATAGACAGTGTCATACATTGTTTTAAACATTGATATGTCAACATCCATTCTAAAATGGATTGCAAGTTTGTTTGTTTGTTTGTTTGTTTGTTTTTGATAAAGCAGTTTGCACATTTATCACAAAATTGTTCCATGGAAACAAATGGTCTTTTTCTTTATATTTGTCCATAAACTTCACCATGCACTCCTCCATCTCAAAGATAACATCTCCAAAAGTTTCCTTTCCAAAACAAATGAATGTCCTTACATCAGACACTTTGCTGCCTGAAGGCATTATCATACTATACCAAATGGCACATATGTCAAGGAGTTAATCAAAATTTGATTGAATTCTAACTGTATTTTCTATTAGAAAAATACTATTTATTCACCATAGGCTGAACTTGTTTTGCTGTTATGTCTGTATAAAATTTGTTGTGATTTGTTGTGTTGTCATTCAGAAAAGCAAGACTATCTTTCGTAAATTGTTTTTACTCTGCTCATTGTATTTTTCCATAACATCCTTCCAAAATATGTATTTGACATTTTCCAGTTCTGTTTCAGAAAACATATATCTCAGTAATCCAGCCTGCAACCCTCCTGACCTGAGGGTTGTAATTACAGTCATGTCCTCCTTTCCCCCACTTCAAAATCATCCTCTCCACTTGCAGTAGTTTTTAACATTTTATATTTAAAAATTATTTTGGAATATTTGGATTCCAAACTTCTACCTTCCTCTATCACTCCTCCTCCTGCCGCGTTAGTTTACAGGCCATTTCTTCCAGTCACTACTGTGTAGAAATGGGAGACAGATGCACATACTTGAATACAACAGTGATTCTTTATTGATAATCATTTATATACATTATTTACATAATTGATAATATATACATTATTTACATTATATATAATTATTTACACCTTTGTACAATATAAAGCAATTTCATGGTATTAAGCACTTCCTCCCACCATTTTTTCCAAAGCCAAAAACATATTTTCTTTAGAATTTCTTCTAATATCCATTTACCATTAAACTTTATTTCATTAAGTCTCTCCATCCATATTGTCCATAGAACATAAAATATTATTTTATCAATTTTCTTCACTTCTTTTTTTTATCTTGTCATAATATCCATATTCCAACATATCCATGTTTATATGTTCTACCTTTTCCAAACTTTTCAGAATTTTATTTTTTCATATTTCTTCCCATAACTTTTTTACTCTAGCAAATTACAAAAAAAATGTTCTATTGTTTCAAGTGTTCCATAGCAAACGCATATCATTTACCTATTGATAATCTCCACAGAAAATCTTTGCATTCATATATTTTTACACCACATAAATCTCATTTTAATAGTTTTCTTTTTTCATCTCTAAATATTTCCAAGGAAATATAAAATAATGTTCTTTCATAATGTTCAAATACCATTCTTTCCTATTTTTTCAACTATATTTACTTTTAACTTCCATAAAAATATTTTGTTTTGATATTCCTTTATATCTTCATTCATATAATTTTTCAATGTTTTCCCTATCTCCATTTTTCCACCAAATGCTTATATTTATCATACAAGATATATTCTGTCAAATTCATATTTTCTTTTTTTATAACTTGTTAAAGCTTTCTACAAGTTCAATGAAGCTGTATAAACAATAGGGTTTATTAACCCCAATCATCCTCCTCCTTCCTCTACATATAAAACTTTCCTTCTCAATTGATTCATTTAAGAACCCCACACGAATGAGAATATAATAGACATTATCTCATTTTCATAGTTAGTATCATATACATATTTGCTACATATGCTAACCTGCCTAGTAAGATATAATTTATCACATACCCTTTTTCTTGTATGACTTGTATGACTTCCAAAACATGCACATCTCTCTTATTGACTTAAGAATTTTCTATCCTATTGATTTTATGCTTATTTCCAAATACTATTCCTAATATTGCTGTAATCTCTCTATTAAACTGTATGTCTCCTATATGTCCCTTGTATCCAAAGCCTAACATTTATCCTTATTTAGACTTAATCCAATTGTCTTTAACACTATCATTAACTTTTTAATTGTCTCTTTCATCTATTATTTATTTTTGGTGATTAATACTATGTCATCTGCATGTGTAAATATTATTGGTAATCATATTTCATCTATCTTATATCCTTTCATATTTGATATTTTATTTATTTTATTTAACAATTACATTTATCACTAAAGCAAAACTAATAGTACTCATTGGACATCCTTGCCTTATTCCGCACCCTATTTTGACTTCCTCACTTAGTCATCAATTTAAGATTATTCTTGCCTTATTTCTTTCATATATGGACTTAATTACTTTTATTATTCTAAAACTTATGTTATAAGCCTCTAGTATATCCCACAAAGATTCATATAGCATTTTATCAAATGCCTTAGATAGCTCTCCTTCCATAATTTTTGCATCCACCTTTTTATTTACTATATTGTCTATTACTTCTTTTGCTATCCATAATAAATCCTGACTTATTTACCCTTTTCTACCGAAAATTGTTTGATCAAGCAATTTGTCTACTTTATTTGCTAGTCTTTTGGTTATTATTCTCATAAATATATTAGCAATATCCCTAAACTTAGTAGCACAACACTACATTATGCACTCCCATATACAGACACCACATATTATAATAATATTTGTCCACAATTGTTCAAGAACTACATAACGGACCAATTCAGAACTAAACACATATGCTCTCATTCCTACTCCAAAAAAAACAAAATACTTTCTCACACTCCTCACCAAACTCCAACATTTGTATCACCATTTTAACACCAGGCTCACCATACGTGGGGATATCCACCCCAACTCAGGCCCAAATCCATCCTGTCCAATACAAACTGCTCCAACACAAATGTCAGAACATAACACCCCCACTATCTTCATCCCAGGGCAAATCAACAACAGCAGCAAAATCAACCATCTTTTAATGCTAAATATTAATATTAGAAGTATCAAAAATAAAATACCTGAACTCTAGGCCACAATAGCACACTACTCCCCAGACATAGTTGCTTTAACAGAAACCTGGCTAAATAAAAATATAGCTAACTCAGAAGTTCTCCCTACCGGCTACAATATCATTAGACAAGACAGACCACTTTGTAAAGGGGGTAGAACTGCCTTACTGTATAAGTCGAACTTAACTGTATGTCAATTACCAAACTCCTACCCCTCTCCCAATAATTGTGACATACTTATCTCACAACTTCAACTTCACCATAAAAAGGTCATCACCACAATTGTGATCTATATTCCACCTGGTAATACACCTGCTAGCCTTGAAGACTTCTTATCCCGGTGTTATTCCACATACCTACAAGAAACCCTTATTCTGAGGGATTTCAACCTAGATTGGTTCACCTGCATATCAGAACCACCAAGTAATCTAATAAATCTCCATGGCTACCAGCAGCTAGTCCAAATTCCAACTAGATGTGATAAAAGTCTAAAAAGGAATCCATCCTTGACTGGGTCCTAACTAACAACCCAACATTGTACCCCCACACAGGCTGTCTCCCAGACACCTTAAGTGACCACAACATTATATACTTTATACGTAGTAGAACAAGCATATGCAAAACTACTAACTATATATCCACTAGAAACACAAAATCATTATCTCCTGAGGTCCTCAATACTTTACTCTGTAACTGTGACTGGACCCCCTTAAAAACCCTCCCACTTGACCAGGCTGTAGCATATTTCAACAAAACATTTCTACAATACCTTGACACTGTCGCTCCATTGCACAAAATCAAGGTTAGAACCTCTACAAACCCCTGGCTCAGTAAAGAAACCAAACAAATCCTCAAGTCCAGAGATGATGCCTGGCTTTACTGTAAAAAAACCAAAGAAACACAAAGCCTAACTAAGTACCAAGAACTGCGCAACCGTGCAAAAAATGCATTAGGATGGACAAAAAATCCTACTACACAACATTACAAACTAAATACCAACACAACCCCCAAAAATTTTGGAAAAATGTAAACCAGCTACTAAAACCCACCCAAAAGGCTACCCCCAAACCAACCACCCCTGACACTAAAGTTCCCATCCAAACACAATTCAACTCCCACTTTGTGAACTCAATTCTATCCTTACTATCACAGGACAGTTACTTCCTCACTAGCCCCCACAACACAAATAACACTAATACAAGTTTTACCCTCAAAACAGTTTCCGCCACTTCAATCAAAAGCATGCTCTCCAAACTAAAATCCTCATCAACAGCAGCCAACCTACTCCCCAGGTATTTCTTGAAACTTACAGCAGATGCTATTGCTATTCCAATCTCCACTCTCATAAACAGATCAATTGTTGAAAACTATGTGCCAAAACTCTGGAAAATATCCTGTTACACCCATACATAAAGGTGGGACCTCCACTGAACTTAAAAACTACAGACCCATTGCTTTACTCTCCCCCCCTGGCCAAAATCCTAGAAAAATGCATCTATACCCAGATGCTAAAATATCTCCTAGACAGCAACATCCTGTCACCTACTCAGCATGGTTTCAGACCTGCTCATAGTACCATTATAGCCCTCCTCTGCTTCACAGACACAGTAAACCATCTCAAAAATGAAGGCCTGCAGGTGTCAACTCCTTTTTGGATATGTCCAAAGCATTTGACACAGTCTCACACCAAATCCTGCTAAACAAACTAAACCGGTATCACCTATCACATTCCATTCTTACCTGGTTCCAAAGCTACTTAACTGACAGGTACCAAGCTGTGAAATGGGAAAATTCTCTCTCTCCTCAGCTGCCCATAGCTATAGGAGTCACACAGGGTTCTATCTTAGGACCACTACTATTCACAATCTTCACAAATGACCTCCATACCTCCACACAGCATGCATCTATCATTCAGTATGCAGATGACACTACCTTAATCTGTGCTGCACAAAACATTCCCACCCTCCTGCAAACAACTCAACTAGCATTCTCTGATGTTGAAAACTACCTAACCAAAGCCCAACTTATCCTCAGTCCAAAGAAAATTCAGCTTATGATTATAACCAGTTCAAAGAAAAACACTGAAAACAATCAATTCACTATCTACTCCACAAATGCTACTCCAATTGCTCCAGTAGCACAAGCTAAGCTATTGGGAATAACCATAGACTCCTACCTAAAATTTGATAGTCATCTCAACTTAACTATTAAAAAAGTACATGCCAAACTGGGATCACTCTACCGTATCAAACAATTTCTTACCAACAACACAAGATCAGCCATTGCTCGCTCCCAACTTCTATCTACCCTACTCTGTGCATCTCCCATTCTGACTAATCTCAACAAAACTGAACTAAGCAAAATGGAAGCCTGCTATAACAGAATTGCCCAAACTAAACTTGAAAAAAGAAGCCGGCAAGATGATAAACCTCAGCAGATGCACCAATTCCAGACACAGTGATGTTGATAAACTACAAGTTAAAATTTATTTTAAGCTCAACAATAATAGGCTTTTCATCAGTGTACCACACCAACTTCATCAGAAAAACAAACAACACATTCCAACTTACACCTTAATAAAAGGCTCATAAATCACATGACTACTTATCAATTAAGCCAATACATTTACAACACCTGCTCAAACCCTTCCCTGAGAACTCAACCTTACTGAACAAGCAGTAAAAGGAATATCTATACTTTTGTAAGCTATGCTAAAATAGATAAAAAATAGATGCAGAAATTTGGATGCAATCTACAAAAATAAATACAATAAAATTACCTAACCAAACTTCTTAATTTTAAAATACAAGAAATGGATAACATTCCATTTAAGCCTGGATAATGATAAGCTTCTAGTTTTAGCTGCCAGATTAATTCCTTTTGTTCTAAAAGTAACATATCTGGAACCCCCCTGTTAGAAGGAACTACCTGATCAATGACTGAAAAAGTAAATTAATGACCCGGGTATTCCTTAACATGCCTGGCAAGCGCATTCTCCATCTTCTCTTTTTTGATGGCATAAAGGTGTTCATAAAGGTGTTCTTGAAGTTTCCTATCAGTTTTTCCTATATAAAACACCGGGCATGAAGAGCACCTAGCCAAATATACCACATGTGAACTGGTACAGTTAAATCTACCCCTAATGGGGTATTTGGTCTCCCCAATACTAAAATAGGTCCCTGCTTTAATAAACCTACAGTATTTACACATATTGCATTTGTACATACCCCTAACTGGGGTATGGTTCGATTTCATCTGTAGAATACTCTTCAGATTCAACCCCCTCCTAAACACCACCTTGGGTGTGATCTCAAACTGTGAGTTACCTTGCATGTCTAATCGTAAAATACTCCCATTTTTCTTTATGATGGAGGAAATATCCCCTGCATCAACATTGAAAGTTGTAATAAAACTGGAAAGGTAATTCACATGGGCTTGCATATGGGATGGCTCGGGGTTCTGGGGTGTTACATTATTACCCAAAATTGGTACGTAGAACCCCTTCTTCCTCTTACCACAAACTTCCTTGACCAATTCAGATATGAGATGGTCCGGGTATCCCCTGTTCAAAAAAAGGCCACGAATAAACTCACATTCTTCAAGGAAGTCGCTGAACTTAGACACCATCCTCGCCACCCTCATCAACTGCCCCTTTACTATCAACCTCTTCTGATGGAAGGGGTGACTGCTCTCAAAATGTAAATAACTGTTAGAAAAAGTTACTTTACGATGAATTTTGGCAGTAAAACAGCATAGAGGGATATCCTTAAATAACTCCACATCTAAGTAAGAGATCCTCTCCTTAGAGAAATTAAATGTAAATTTCAAAAAACTGGTGGAGGTATTAAAACTATCTAACAGTATCTCAGCCACTTCCCTCTCCCCCTGTAGGATGATGAAAATATCATCCAAGAATCTAGTATAAAGCAGGGTTTTCTCCTGAATTATAGGATTAGGGAAAACAAACTCTCTCTCCCAGTAAGTCAGTCACCAAATTGGCGATGCTGGCCCCACAAAGAGACCCCATAGGGACCCCTATTAATTGGTGGAACCAACGATTACTAAAGGAGAAAAAATTGCAGGTCAGTATGATGTCCAATAACTCCCTCACCATCAGAATGTCCCCAGCAGGTGCCTGTTTAATGGTCATGATAGCTTCAATCCATTCTAACGCTATGGAATGAGGGATGGAAGAGTACAAATCAATAACATCGATTGTCAAGAAATGACTCTCCCCTGTACAGGGAGTACGATTAACCCTCTCAAGAAATGACCAGGAGTCTTTAGATATGTGGGACACACTAGACACATACTTTTTCAAAATCGTGTCCACCACCTTCGCCCCAGCATAAGTCACACTGCCCCTTGCACTCACCAATTGGCGCATGGGTGGGTCATGCATATTCTCATGAATCTTCGGATTGCCAAACAGGATAGGTATCCTGGGGTTCGGGGTAGAGATATAGTTAAAAACTTCCACATTAATGACTCCATTAATGAACATGTCATTGAAATAAGTACAGACCCTGGTCACACTCTGATTCAACTCATTTTTCGAAACCTCCCTATAGGTTTAAGATGCCAGAATATTTTCCATTTTCTGAATGTAATCTACTTCTTCCATCACTACCAGTCCTTCCCCCTTATCTGGCTGCATAACCCTCACAGAAGAGTTGGTTAACAATTCTAAAAGACACTTCTCATCTTTGTTGATATTATAAGGGACAATTTGTTTACATTTCAATAAATGACGAATGTCTAAATCACACAGTCATTCAAAAATACAAAGAAATGATGTAAAGGGGGATTAAATGTACTTGGAATGTGAAAATCTTTCAGCATCGTGACCTGATCACCAAAAATAAGCTGGAAATTAAGCTTTCTGATAAAAAGCTTGAGGTCAATCAAGGTATTGGCCACATCTGCCCTCCTACTGGGTACAAATGTCAAACCCTTAGCCAGGAGATCCACCAATGGTGGGGTAAAAACAAACCCTGAATAGTTGTTAATCTTAAAGTCCTTTCCAGTGTTGGTAACAATCTGACATGGGCTCATTACTGGGAATACTGTAGAAAAGACAGGCAAACCTAATTCCTCCTCCTGGTTCTGTATCTCTGCCTCCTCCCCGGAGAGGGTTGATGGGTTGAGGCATTGTCCTGAAAATTTTGATCCTCAGCCTCCGGTACTAAATCAGATGGTTGGTTCTGAGAAGACAACTGATCACTGTGCCGAGTCTGGTTCTGTTGGACTGAACCATCAGGAGCATCCACCTCATTCCCAAATGATGACCTATTGGTCCTAGAAGTTTCTATAGCTGGTGTAGGACCAAAGAAAAAGGCAGCTAAAGACAAGAAATTGCCTTGGGATCTGGGTGGTTTGGGATAAGCCACCCCCTCCCTATAAGCCTTCAAGTCCCTCTGAAGTTTCCTAATTTTATTAGAATTGATTGTATGCAATTGCTGATCGATGCTGGTGAAAATATGGTCGTAATCGTATCTATATCTGGTAAAGTTAGAATCATATCTTACAGCCTCATCCAGCACGGTAAGCTCCCCAGACAACACACTGATGGCCTCTTTATAATGTTTACAAATCAAATTAAGTAATTCAAAGCCATGTCTATCGAACAGCAAAAGTAAATCCTTGTGGAAGGCTGAGCCTTCCTCTAGTCCTGTAGGATACTGCCAGGATCGGAGCCCCTTGGGAACCACTTTAGACCGCTGGCACTCCTCGAAGTAAGCTACTTCCAGCTGTAACTTCCTCATCTTTATTAATTTATGGTCAAACATATTTAATTTCTGCGTCAAATCCACTTCCCCTAAAGAGCCAGGATGACTAGGGCTCCCTTCTGATACTTTGTTGAACAAAAATGGTCGATTTAACCAAATGTTTAAATTAGACCGTACCTGGCCTTGCAACAAATCACTCATCCCCGTTGTTTCTATTATACTGACTCCATCCGATCTGCCGGTATTCAAATGCGGTGAAGCAGCAGAAACTCTACAGTCAGCCCCTGTCTGTCTTTTCTGCAGTTGTTCACCAATCGCATTCGCACGACAAACATCCGTTGCTGTACCTGACAACTGGAAAAGTTGAGCCCCAGCAAGGTTGGAAGAAGAAGGAGTCCTCCCCTGGAGAATGTCACTGCCAAACAAAGGCTTGTATTCTTGTATTTTAAAATTAAGAAGTTTGGTTAGGTAATTTTATTGTATTTATTTTTGTAGATTGCATCCAAATTTCTGCATCTATTTTTTATCTATTTTATCATGGCTTACAAAAGTATGGATATTCCTTTTACTGCTTGTTCAGTAAGGTTGAGTTCTCAGGGAAGAGTTTGAGTAGGTGTTGTGAATGTATTGACTTAATTGATAAGTAGTCATGTGATTTATGAGCCTTTTATTAAGGTGTAAGTTGGAATGTGTTGTTTGTTTTCTGATGAAGTTGGTGTGGTACACTGATGAAAAGCCTATTATTGTTGAGCTTAAAATAAATTTTAACTTGCAGTTTATCAATATCACTGTATCTGGAATTGGTGCATCTGCTGATGTTTATTGTCTTGCCAGCTTCTTTTTTCAAGTTTAGTTTGGTTTGTTTTGCGTTATTTAGTTTTTTATAACAGAATTGCCTGCTTTGCTGCAAATTTCTCATATAGAACTCATCACTGTACTGCTTTGAGACAGCTCCACTGGCTTGAACTGCCCAACCTCCTAACCTACAATCAGCTCTGTCTCTGTCATTCTATATATTACCTCCCCAATAAGTGTGCTACCCTCAAAAACCTAGTACAACATCACTCAGCCAAAAGGCCTCTTAGATCATCAAGCAAGCTACTACTAGAAGCCACCAACAGTTACAATAGCTTTGGAGATACACTATATAGTAGTTCAGTGGCTAAAAAATGGAACACTGTCCTGACTAGCATTCAAAATACATTGTCTAAAGCCTCCTTTAAAGACCTCATCAGGCAACATCTCAAGCAAAGTTGGCAGTGCCATGATTGTTCCCCAGGCTAGTGAAAGCAGATAAGGTACACATACTAAACCTAGAGTACTTGATTAAGATTGAAAACTATTCTCACAAACACAATGGCTAATCTACAATGTATGTACTGTACCTGTGTACTGTGTATGTATTCTACCTATGTTCCAAATTTCAGCTCTATACCACAAATCTATTAAGTACCTTTATTTTTAAATATGTTTTTGTTTGTTCTCTCCACTGTAACTGTTGATGTGCTGCATACCACTGTAAAAACATGTCTTTTGTAATTTGTGTGTATACTGATCATGTCGAAATGTATCTGTAATTTTTCCTATGTGGAGCTTTTCTCCCCGGGCCTCTGCTGAAAAAGGGCCTTTTTGGCTCAGTCAGACACTCCCGGTTAACAAATGTAAAATAAAATAAAATAAAAATAAAATAAAAATAAATTATTATCTGTATTATTCAATACTATTGGTCTCCAGTTCTTTATATCATCTTTATCTACTTTTTTCCATATAAATGTCATGGTTCCCATACATATCAGTTTATTTACTATATCTTTCTTTCTTTAACCATTCATTTAATACCGCCACAAAAATATTTTTTGCAAGTTTTCTATATCCTTGTACATATAATATTCAATTCCATCCAGTCCTGTAGCTGTATCCATATTAATATCTTTTAATGTTTCATTTAGCTCTTTCGCCTTTATATTTTTCTCCAAGTTTTCATTCTCTTCTTCACTAGTTTTTAACTATCCCTTTCTGAGTTACATTATTCTTTTTCTTTACAAATATATTTTCTATATGTTTTAATCAACTCTTTGAGTTAATTGTTTATATCTTAATTTCCATATTCTTCTTTTTTTCATTTTGACGTTCCAAAAAGCATTTTTTGTATTTTTTCTTTAAAACTTATCCACCAACTTGTCCAATTTCTAAAAAATGTTCTCATACTTGTATGATCTTTCCATAATTTATCTATTTTCTGTCATCTTTATGTATTTTTCATTAAGCCTTTTAACACCTTTGCCTATTTTTATGTATCCTTTCTCATATACCTCTAGCCATATAGCTATATGGTCTGAAAATCCTGTCTTTTGTCCCTTTTTGCAATATGTTTAAACTGCCCAATACTAAGAAATAGTCAATTTCAGTTTTAATTTTGTGTCTTTTATACAAGTCCAATGTTTATTTTATATATATATATATATATATATATATATATATATATATATATATAAAACTTTCCACTTTTCATGATCTCATGTATTATTTCAACATCACTGATATTTTTCTTTCCTATTCTTAAATTGCAATTAAAATCTCCCACTAATAATATAGCCATACTGACACCTACATAATTTAGAAATTTTTAAACATCATCTCTCTTTCATTCTTTGTAACATATCCATATAATGCAATAATTCTATAAACCTTTGTTTTCTATCTTGAGTATATTACTGTTATTCTTCCTAATTCAGCTATTGTAAAATCTAAGATGTTAATGTTTTCTTTACATAATATACTTATTTCTGAACATGTATCTTTTCCCATATTCCAAATAATTGTTCCACCCCATAAAGCTTCAGTTTTATAATCTTTCTTCTTCTGTTAAGATTCTTGTATCTTCTAATATAATTATATGCATATCCATTAAAGCACACCATTCTAAAATGCCTATTCTTCTTCTGATATTCTTCATACTATTCACATTTAAGGCTAAAATCTTCAGCTTTTAAATGAAATTGTTATTCCCATTTCATACTGTATCTTGTGTATCTTCTTTTTCTACAATTTCCTTTTCTTCACAATCCACCAATGTATGTCCATTTTCCACATTTTTTAAATTTCATATCATATTTTTTTTTTTGGCTCATGTCCTGTTTTACCACAAATAAAGCATTTTTATTGCATTCACTTATCAAATGATTATTTTTCTAACAAAAAGCATGTTTTTAGTTGCCCTCTATACTTAACAAATCCTCTGTTACTATTCACATTAATTACACTAGGAATGTGTACATTATCACTTTCCATTCTCAAAATGATCCCACGTTCCCCACCCCAGTCCATAAAACTCTTTATACATATGTTGTATCCATCACATTTTTACATTTTGTCTTTAAATGTTCTTTCAATTCATCTTTTCCAACTTCTGTTCTAAATTGTATTATAACTCTTTTTTTTTGTCTGTCTGTGAAATGCTTGTACTACATACTCAGTTCAAGGATTACGGTTCTTTTTTTTTTCTCATATTGTTCTAAGAAGTTTTCCATATATTGTCCTGTTTCAAAAATATGTCATAGTATGTTTCTTTGTTGATAAGAATAAAAGCTCTTACCTCCTTTGGTGAAATACGTGCCCCATACCTCATATATGTAAAGTCCTTTCTCTTTCTTACTGCTCACACATATTTCTTATTCCCTTCCTTCACCTCTTCACTTCTTCTTTCTCCTTGTTTCACTGTCTGTGCATATGATTTCTTTCTTGTCATGTCCTCTACAACCTCTTCAGTCACTTCTTCCTGTATTTTTCCATGACCTCTTCCCATGATGAAGCCTATTCACTCTCTGGTTCACTTTGAATAATCATTTCTTTTAAATAAACATCTCACAACCTCCAAATTGAAAGGTTGTAAAAATACATCCCTGCTGACTTTCTTCTTCTCCCTCAAACAGCTTCTCCTGAAATATGTCTTCTGAATCTGGAACCTCTCCACTAACCTTATTTGTATCTCCTTTCTCCTCTGGTATCTACAACCTGTCCATATCCCCCATTCCACTTAGCTGCCTTGTTCATAAAGGCTCAGCCATCTCTATATTTGATTTAGCCTTCTCTGTTCTTGTATATTCTTCACTAACAATCACCATACTTCCTCCTGTTTCTCTGGGCCACCTGCATGCCTAGAATGGAATCAGAAAGTAGGCTGCACCACCAACAATCACATCCCCATATACTATAAAGTACAGTTTTGTACCTACCATAAATGTAGATGTCCGAGAGGTATGCATCTGCAGTCCTAACATATGGGTTGTCCTGCCTCAGGCAGCCCTTCGGTCAGCCGGATTCCAAAGTCTGGGTCTGGCCTCGGCTGATGTCGCACTTCACCTGACGTCATAGCTGCTGTGAATTGGGTATAAAGGCATCAGCCGATGCCATTTTCCTCAGTGTTTCTTGCCCCAGATGCCAGGTGCCCTCTAGGAAGGCTAAATTTGGATAAATGCAAATGATTCCAAACAGTAGAGAGCAAACAAAAATAACATGTATATACATATATACAAACAAATACACCATAATAGATTCCCCCAGCTAGCTACAAGATGGGCAAATACCCTAGGAGTACCACAGAGTGGAAGGAGGGTGGGTAATCCTGACTGCAGATGCATACCTCTCGGACATCTACATTTATGGTAGGTACAAAACTGTACTATGTCCTTCAAGGATGCATCTGCAGTCCTAACATATGGGTAGAATACCATAGCCAAACTGGGGGAGGAGGCACTAAAATGATTATGGTGTAGTTAAGATCCCTTACAAAACAGCAGTTGCAAAACCTGCTCGGGATCTGGAGTATAAAGGTAGATTATAATGCTTGGCAAATGTATGCACGGAGCTCCAAGTAGCAGCCTCTAGAATGTCTTTGGTAGCCACTCCTCGTAGGAAAGCTGTAGTAGTGGCTGTAGCTCTTGTGGAGTGAGGCCTGATGTTTTCTGGAATTGTCTTTCCATGAAAAGAGTAACAAAATCTAATGCAATTTCCTATCCATTTTGAGATTGTCTGTTTTGAAATTGCTTTTCCTTCCATTCCTGTTGCATATGCTACCAGAAGCTGGTCAGTTTTTCTATTGTTCTTGGTTCTGTCCAGATAGTAGCGCAATTGCCTGTGCACATCCAAGGTATGTAGTAGTCTTTCCCCTCTGTTCTGTGGGTTGGGGAAGAATGTTGGTAGGTGTATTGCTTGGTTCAATGATACCCTGGAGACCACCTTTGGCATAAAAGTAGGGTTGGTTCTCAAGGATACTCTATCCTAATGGAAGATAAGGAAGGGCTGTACTGCCATTAATGCCTGTAATTCAGAAACCCTTCTTGCTGAAGTGATTGCAAGCAGGAAAGCAGTTTTCCAAGATAAGAACTGTAACTCTGCTGTTGCTGCTGGCTCGAAAGGGGGAAGTGTTAACTTTTCCAGGACAAAGTTGAGGTCCCATGTAGGCAAAGGTGGCTTCCTTGGAGGCTTTACATTTTTAATTCCTCTCAGAAACTGCCTGAGTAGAGGATGAGAGAAGACTGGAGGATCCGTGTTGTATTTTGCTGAAATTGCTGATGCATGAATCTTAATGGAGGAGTAAGACAGGCCATTGTGGAAAAGGTCTGCTAAGTATTCCAGGATGTTAGCTATGTTTGGTAATGATACACTTTCTCCTTTTGCTGCACTCCAAATGAGGTATCTTTTCCATTTGGCTGAGTAAGTCTTCCTTGTGGAGGGTCTGCGAGCCTCCAGTATAATGTCTTTAACCCTCTGGGATAAACCTGGGTTATTTGGTTTTATATAATATTCCAGGCAGCCAGCTGTAGTGTTTTCAAGTTTGGATGTAGGATCTTGAAGTTGTTCTGTGTTAGTAGTAAAGGAACTAGAGGTAGGGGCCATGCATGTGTCCGAGCCATACTCCTCAGTAGCGGGTACCAATGCTGCCTCGGCCAGTCTGGAGCTATCAGGATGATCCTTGGGCGATCTTCTTTGATCTTCAGTAGCACTTTGTGCATCAAAGGAAGAGGTGGGAATGCATATGCTGTCAGGTTTTCCCAACTGAAGGAGAGGGAGTCCACCTTCCGAGCTAGTGGGTGGGATGTCCTTGTGCAGAATTTCCTCAATTGGTGGTTGTGTGGGGATGCGAACAGGTCTATTTCTGGTAGTCCCCATTTCTTTGTAATGGATTTGAAGATGTCTGGATGCAGCATCCATTCGTGGGCATCCGTGGTAGTTCTGCTTAAGGTGTCTGCTAGAATATTTTCTTTTCCTGGCACAAATATGGCCTGGAGCTGAATGTTGAGGTTCAGGGCTACATTCCACAGGTCCATTGTCATCCGGCATAGAGGATATGAATGTGTGCCTCCTTGTTTGTTGATATACCCCATGACTGTGGTGTTGTCCGTCCTTATTAGCAAATGACCCTGTTGAAGAAACGGTCTGAATGTCTGGATTGCCTGTTTCACTGCCAGCATCTCTTTTTGATTTATGTGTAGGTTCAGCTGGTCTTGTGTCCATAGGCCTAGTATACAGTTGTCCACCATGTGTGCCCCCCATCCTAGGTCCGAGGTGTCCGTGGTGATAGTCTGGCTTGGGTGAGGTTTGTGGAAGGGCAGTCCTCTGTTCAACAGACAGGCCTGAGCCCACCACAGGAATTCTTGCTTCAGGCATGGGATTATTGGAATCTGAACTTCTAGGCTGTGTTTGTGTTGAGACCATATATTCCTTAGGTACCATTGCAACTTCCTCATATGCAGCCTGGTATGTGGAACCAATATTATGCAGGATGCCATGTAACCCAGGGCTTGCAGTACTTTTCTTGCTGTAAGCTGGTTCTGTGTTGTCAATGCCCTGAAACAGAGTGGTAGTTGCTTTTGTTTTTCTGCTGTGAGAAATGCCATCTGATTTGAAGTGTCCAATTCTGCACCCAAGAATGTTATCCTCTGGGATGGTAACAGTCTTGACTTTTTAATGTTGACTGTGTATCCCAGGGCTTGCAGTAGTTGTATAACCTTTTCCAAATCTTGTGTTAATTTGGTCTTGTTGTCCGCTTGTATCAGGCAGTCATTCAGGTATGGATAAATCTGAATTCCCTGAAGCCTGCAATGAGCAATTACTGATGCCAGGCATTTCGTGAATACTCTGGGTGCAGTAGATAAGCCAAAGGGCAATGCTGAGAATTGATAATGCTCTGATCCTGCAAGAAATCTGAGGTATCTTCTGCAATCTGGTCATATAGGGACGTGCAGGTATGCCTCCTTGAGATCTAGAGTCACCAGCCAAGACTCCTTGCCCAGCATGGGAAGAAGTTGCTGTAGGGTCAGCATTTTGAATTTTGGAACAATGAGATATGTTTTCAGAGCGGACAGGTCGAGAATAGGCCTCCATTGGTTTTCTTTTCTTGGTACCAGGAAAAGTCTGGAGTAAAATCCTTGCCCTTGTTCCATTGGTGGTACCTTTTCTATAGCTCTCATTCTTAGTAAGTGGTTGATTTGTCCTAGAGCGTTTGTTTTTTGGTTTGGTGGTAGGTTTGGCATTCCTCTCTTTTTTGGTAGAGTGTGGAAGTGAAACCTGTAGCCTTTGTCTATTGTCTGTAAAACCCATTTGTCTCTTGTAATGTAATGCCAGTTTACGGAAAATAAGGCTAGTTTTCCGCCTAAGGGTGCTTCCAATTGTTCCCTGGTAGGCGGTATCAGAGCCAAGTCATTGTGTCTGTCCTGTTGAAGTGGTAGTAGCTGGATCTGTGGCAGTACTTCTCTGGTTGTTAGGCTGCCACTGACATCCCCTGTAGGCCCCTCTGGATTGACCTCTGCCTCTTGGGCGTCTATTTCAGCCTCTCTGTGCTCTGGAGGTGTCTGGAAAGGACCAAGTCTTCGTAGGCCAATTTCTACTAAACCTTGGAGGTTGGACCTGTAAGAATTCCTTGACTGTTTGAACAGATTTTGCTTTTTCTTCCACCTTCTTTAGCACTTGCTGTGCAGGGGAGCCAAACAAACTTTGTTTCTCCATGGGAGCATCTAGGAGCCTTGACTTGACATGGTCTGGTAAGGTTTGCTCTTTTAACCATGCATGCCTTCTGATCACGGTTCCAGTCATGGCTGACCTAAAGGAAGCCTCCAGTGCATCATAGCCGCATTTTAAAGAATGATTACTGACCTGCTGAGTGTTATGTACCAAATCCTGAAGGGACTTACGGTCTATAGGTTCAGGAGAGGACAGTTTTTTATTTAGCTGGTCTAACAGAAATTCCTGATACTGGATCATGTGGAATTGGCAGTTTAAGGCCCTAGCCGAAAGACTAGCAGAAGTGTAAACTTTTTTACCCCATCTCTCTAATGCTCTAGATTCTCTTTCAGAGGGGAGGGGGTTTTTGGCAGAGGCAGCTGCTACAGCTTTGGGGCCCTGAGAAATGGTTTCAGGATCTGCAATAGGAGCCTTATACAAGTGAAAATGTGTGTCCGGGACCCTGCAATATCTGTCGGGTTTGGCAGGGGCCGGGGGAAGAGAGTCAGGAGCAGTACAGGCATCATTAAATGCATCATCCACAACTGTTAGTACTGGAGGAATGGCTAAAGGCCTGTGCTGTGGTAAATGTAAAAAGGTCCTAAGCCTTTTCCTTGAATCTGAGAAATCCTGACCCTGCTATTGAAAATGCTCTCTCATAGCATATAAGGTTTCCCCAAAAGAAAATTCCTCAGGAGGAGAGGCAGAAGGAATGGAGTCTTCTGCATCAGAATCCTCATATGGAGAATAAGGGCCTTCTGGAGGATTTGAATTTTCAGAGTCATCCGAGGAGTAGTCAGTGGATACTGGATCGGGGGGCTCTGCTCTAGGCCTTTTCTCTGGAGGGGGCTGAGAGGCCCTGTCTGGGTGAGGTTGGGATCCCCTGATCAAGGAAATGAGATCCTCAGCCAGGCTAAGCATTTGGGAACTAGAAGTAGGCCTGTGTGGGGCTTTAGCAGGCAAGGCCTTAGAAGATTTAGCTGCTTTAGCCCTAGAAAAAGCCTTGATGGACATAGATGCAGGGGGCCTAGCAGCTCCACGTGCAGGAGTAGATATGTCTAAAGGAGTAGTATCTGATAAATCCTGGGTGCCTGCTACAGCAGGAGAAATTTCAGAAGCAGATTCAGCCATGCTGTGTGAGGCCTCGGCTGTCGGAGGTATGCTTTCGGCCGAAGGAAGAACCGAGGACTCGGTTTCAGCCGAAACCGAGACACTCGCGGTAGGCTTAACCATGGTTTCGGCCGAAACCGCGGACCGCGAGTGTCAGTCCTTTTCCTTACGCTTTTTAACTAATTGCGAAGTCGGAGTCTCCGACGGCATTTTGTAAGCAAAAGCGGGACCAAAAAACTCCTCCGCAAACTCCGACCGACGTCTAAGTGTCCGTCGGTTGAAGGAAGCACAGGCTAGACAAGCTGATACGTCGTGGTCTGGGCCTAAGCAAGGAAGGCAGTAAGAGTGGAAATCCTTATGAGGTATTTGTTTCCCACAAGTTAAACAGTTATTTACTTTTTCTGACATCGGCCGAGGCAAGAAAGAGTCCCCAACGGGGTACTTAGCTTTTTAGAAGTCTTCGGTAGTAGAAATCTCTGGATCTGACCGACCGGCACTTGCAAACAGCTTCTGCTTCGGGCACCGCGTGGCAAGAAAGACTGGGGAAAATGGCATCGGCTGATGCCTTTATACCCAATTCACAGCAGCTATGACGTCGGGTGAAGTGCGACATCAGCCGAGGCCAGACCCAGACTTTGGAATCCGGCCGACCGAAGGGCTGCCTGAGGCAGGACAACCCATATGTTAGGACTGCAGATGCATCCTTGAAGGACATGTAGGGGAAGTTCCCCAATGCACTTATCAAATTTCCCTTATCGGTAGGAATACTACTTGAGGTCTGTCTTGAAAATAGGCTGCTAGCCTAGCAAGACTAAATCGGTCAACAAAAATAAATAGAATAAATAAATAGATTAAATAAATTCTAACAGCCTAAGAACAGGAAGAATGACTTAAAAAGTTGATAAAGCCACCATCTTATTTCCCAGTTACCTACAGCTATCCCCTGTACCTCAGTTTGGCAATAGTGAGATATGCATATCTTTCTTAAATATGAGCTCCCAAAAGAGCATCTGGATCATAGAACTCTATATTCTCCTCTGGTAAATTATACTTACCACTGAATACATATTGTACTGGGTATCATAACACATCCCTCATGAAATCCTCATTCTAGATGACCTAAATATTATATGGCAAACTGAAAGCTGCAACTGCTTACCTCTATCTATTAACCTCTTAACCTATGCCCAGCTGAAATGCTTACCAACTGGATACAATAAGCCAGCAAACACATCTGCAACCTCAGACTGGATTCTTACTGTTCACCCTGTTAACATAACTAAATCTGGCATCCTACCAGACTCCCTTAATGATCAACACCCTACCTTTGCAATCAGGGTACAAACCTACACTACAAAAGGTAATCACATTAACTTGGTACAAAACCTGCCCCAGTTCAACAATGGTATATTCATTTGTAACTTACAACCCATTAACTAGAATTCTGTAATATGTCTTCCACTGGCAATAACTATTCAAAACTTTAACAGTCTTCGTAAACATACTCAACAAGCAAGCCCCACTAAGAAAGACATGATTAAAATGCAGTCCTACCCCTGGTTAACTACAAAAACTAAACAAATGAGAGAAGGAGATGAAGCCTGGAAAACAGAACTATAGGAAGATAATCTGGCAGTCTTGTTGGCCATTCCACAAACCACCACCCTTCAACTAAAAGTTTAAGAGAAACAAAAAAGGTCTTTGCAAAGCGGCCTCTAACTGCTTGCACACAGGGCAGCTGTCCCATCACACCACTCAAGTTATGGCTGTCCTAGAAAGCATGGGTACACATACTTTTCTACAGTTGCTACCAAATACTAAGCTTTGGCACTTCAGCCATACCTACAAGTCTAGTATCACAGTTTATTTGTGATGGATTAAGAATTGCTATATGTACAAGAGAGTACTAGTCTCCTTTGAACTTTAGATTCACAAAAGGTAATATCACCTTTGGTTGCTTACTTTTGCTAGGCCATGCTATTTATTTCACAGACTATTGATACTTTGTGCTATTCCACAACATGCACAGTTTGAGGCAGCAGTTTTTATTGAAAGTTAATCCAACTCTTAGTTTAATAACAATAAGAAAAGTATGAACAACAAATTATTGTATGAATACTTGAATACTTTTTGTTGCTTTTTATTACCTTGAATAGTAGAGAATTGGGTATTACGCATTAAATCATATCCTTTAGGTTCCTTGCTTGTACAATTCATTTTCAGTGCATGCCCAAGTAGAAAAACTGCATCAATATAGCCCAATACATAATCATTGGGAATCTAGAAAACAATAAACCATAAGAAAGTGTCACAGTTTCCACTATAGCTGAAGGGAAATTCAACAAAAACAATCCTTATTCAGTCAAGTATAATTTGATTTTGTAAAAGACAGAATACTTTATCATTAAAATGTAAAAAAAAGATGATTAGGATTTCTTGTTTCAAATAGTTGCATTTTTGCATTTTTGTTGAGAACTGTATATGAATGTGGAATGTATGGCAAACATTTCATTGCAAGAAAACTATTAACATTGAACACGTTGGAATATTTGACATTTGGCTAGCAAATTAAGATTATATTAACATGCACACATATGCAATCAATGCAATATTTTGCCAGACATACTGCAACCTTCTGTGATCTCAGTTTTTTGAAACTGTACTATTTTATATGGAGGGAACTGACAGAGCACTAACGTGTTTTGCTACACTTTCCCCAGTATGTTGTGATTGTGGAGTGGCATGTGTAAATCAGGGGCTATAGGGATGCAGAGAGCTTGCTCCCTACAAAAGAAATGTTTTAGTGTTTCTGTAAGTGAACTATTCATGCTTCATCTGCAAAAATCAGTGAAGTGTGTTTCATTGTAGGGTGAGTTGACTGATCATATGGAAACTGTTTAGCACAGGTGGTGCTAGGGTTGTTTATGCTAATTTGGGCTAAGAATGCAAAGAATGTAAAGCATCATAATATTTAGTATAAAAGCTATTTTTAAAATTCCACTGAGCATAAAAAAACAATAATACTGCATTAAAAATAAGAGCATAACATGTATCTGAATGATGAAATAACATATGAGGGACTCACTATAGCATAAAAACAGAATCCTGAATCTTAGTCTGGCCCTCCTAATCAATAAATTGTCACTTGTTATGAGGTGCAGTAACATCAGGGGTAGTATATTTAGATTGTTGTGTGCGCAGGGAATGACCCTCTGGGACACTGCTGTCCTTATGGCACAGAGTATTTGGGTTATAATGCATGACTCTTATCAGTTGGCATTTCTCTTTTCAAGTACTTGTTTCTTAGTCATCAGTAACTCCCTAATTTTACATTGAACAATGACAACACTTATAATTCTACAACACTGAGTCACAGTTTTAGAAAAAAATGTTTAAAAAAGTGTTACCCCTTACGTGAAGGTGCAAATTGCTCTAACAACAAATCTTATGGTCTGCATGCTTTACCATTTACAACCACTACTTACCCCTGTGATGTTAATATCATCATAGTGTCTTTCTGGAGGAGGAACTGTCACGACTAGAACTTGCTTCATGTAATCCATTGAAGTGTAATTTGTAAAATATGTTTGACTGCAAAGGAAAGATAAATTGAAATTACCAATGATGAATCTTACCTGGTGTAACTAAAACAACACTAGTTCAGTCCTGTTGTATTTGGAACAATATGGTTCACCCTAACTCTTTTATATATTTGTTCGTTTGTCTTAACTTAGTAGCAGTAGATTCCCCAAAGAGTAGCACACTTTTTTCTTCTGGTGAGGCCAGCTTTCATTCAGCTATTAACTAGTACCACTCTGATACTACCAAGATGAAATCAAAAACAGTTTTACTGAGCACTTTCTTTCTTCCTTAAAGAAAATATTGTTTATTAAAGGAAATAAATCACTCATTTGTTTATTTTATAATTAATAACTTGTTTTATCTGAATGACTGATTAGCATGTAGCAAAATATTATATATTTTTTTGTTCTTGGAGTGAATACTGGTCACTTCTGTCATATTTCTTTGTTGCTATTAATATTCAAAAACTCACTTATATGAACAATAACATTATGAAAAGTACATAATATATTAGATTATATAACATGATACCAACATTTTACACAAATAGTTTTCCTCAATTCCTAAGTGCTTTTTAGTAACATTTTATCTTCTATGCCCAACTTTTCTCTTATTATCAACTCTTGGCAGTTCAGGTATCAGATAAGACTGCTCACAGTTAATTCATTTCTCTGCTGTTCAAGGAAAGAAAAAACTCTAATATTAGTTTAGGTTTTTATATTTCTCTGTAAACACACACACACACACACACACACACACACACACACACACACACACACACACACACACACAAAAACATATAGCACTTGGCCAATATATAAGAGATTGAAAGAGGTCAAAATTTAAGAGCTGGAATTCCTAAGATCTCATGCACAGGAAAATGGAGAATGTCTCCTTTGCATCAAAATACAGTGACCTCTGAAAAAGTTAGAATCAAATGGGAGTATAGGGAATATAGCCCCCTGAGGGCAGGGATGTCTTAATGTCACAGAAATAAATAACTTCCAGTTCAAGTGCAGTCTTGTACATTTGATTTAATTCAAAATGGAATTTGCATACTGGAATTTTGATTAGGTGGTCTATTGCCCAACATATCACACACACACAGAGACACAGACACACACACATAAACCCACCCACACACATATATACCACACATGCACCCACCCACACACATATATACCACACATGCACACACACACACACACACACACACAGACACACAGACACACACACACACACACACACACACACGCACACACACACACACACACACACACGCACGCACGCACGCATGCACGCATGCACACACGTACGTACAAACACAATCATACACACAGACACACACACACAAACACACACATAAAATCTCTCTCGTCCTTCAGTTTTACTGTGATTTGTATGTAGAGTTTGACTAGGATTGCTAAAGAATTGAAATATCACAGAGAAAAGTTAATGTTATACAAAAACTTTGTGCCATGCAGCTGAGTTAAAAAAATAATGATACATCATGGTAATCAATAATTAGAAAAAGGCATAATGGCAAACAAAGGTCTGGAGCAAGAAATCATAGAGTGATAACATAAAGGAAATTTGTTAAGACATGTACCAATATGGTGCATTGCTGTATGGCTGCCAGTATTATGATATGTTGTAGTACAATGCACTGTCAACAAAATGTCTCAAAATTTTAGAAGGGAGAATCAGAATAAAAAAAGTAGTAGCATACTATATAGATAATAAAATGCAACAGTATTTTCAGTTATCAACTTGCTATATCCATACAGCATATCATACCAACCAGCAAAGAGAGTCAGTGCTAAAGCAATTGGCACCCTGCTGAAAATGTAGCATGCAGGAAAATAAGTAAAAATGGAATGCAAAACAGCAAATGGCACCCTGCTGAAAATGTAGCATGCAGGAAAATAAGTAAAAATGGAATGCAAAACAGTAAATAGCACCCTGCTGAAAATGTAGCATGACGGAAAATAAGTAAAAATGGAATGCAAAACAGCATATGGCACCCTGCTGAAAATGTAGCATGTAGGAAAATAAGTAAAAAATGGAATGCAAAACAGCAAATGGCACCATGCTGAAAATGTAGCATGCAGGAAAAAGTAAAAATGGAATGCAAAACAGCAACTGGCACCATGATGAAAATGTAGCATGCAGGAAAATAAGTAAAAATGGAATGCAAAACAGCAAATGACACTCTGCTGAAAATGTAGCATGCAGGAAAATAAGTAAAAATGGAATGCAAAACAGCAAATGGCACCCTGCTGAAAATGTAGCATGCAGGAAAATAAGTAAAAATGGAATGCAAAACAGCAAATGGCACCCTGCTGAAAATGTAGCATGCAGGAAAATAAGTAAAAATAGAATGCAAAACAGCAAATGGCACCCTGCTGAAAATGGAGCATGCAGGAAAATAAGTAAAAATGGAATGCAAAACAGCAAATGGCACCCTGCTGGAAATATAGCATGCAGGAAAATAAGTAAAAATGAAATGCAAAAACAAATGGCACCCTGCTGAAAATGTAGCATGCAGGAAAATAAGTAAAAATAGAATGCAAAACATTCTAGGTTGGCCAGCTGTACTATAGTACCACACACCAACAGTATTTTACAGTGCAGTGTGACATAAAGTGTAGAATGATACTTCAATGAAACACACTTTATTGATCTCACTTCATCAAAATATGCCAGTGTTTGCATGGGATTTTGTCCGATTCAACAATTTCTTTCCATATCCCAAAAATACACTGAAAGAAATGTAGCAGTCTTACAAATTTCTTGTAGATGTCTCTGTCCTGTGTGAGTGACTATATGTGCACATTTGTGTGCGTGTGCATGTGTGTGTGTGTGTGTGTGTGTGTGTGTGTGTGTGTGTGTGTGTGTGTGTGTGTGTGTGTAATACCTTGACACCTTGCTCAAGAGTAGTTTCATGATCTTGTCCCTACTCAGTGCCAGGATAGGCTACCCCATAACCTTAAACTGGATTAAAGAATGAATAAATGTATGAACTCATTAATGAAATAATGACTTTAAGTAGTATGAAGTCAAGAAATTCCAGTTTGTGGAGCCAGACTTTGACAAGCACTCATATGTATGCCACAGCTGTTTCACACAGTAGTGAACAAACAGTGGCAAAGCATGTCAATCCAGACTTAAATGGCATATTATCCACCATTAATGTATACATACTTAACAGCTATAGTGCATACAAGACACAATTTACTAGGACAGAAATGGGGTAAGCAGTCAGTAGGACATATGAATCCCCAAGTCACATCCCTTATAGCATTAACATGAAGCTGTCCTTCTTGCCCTCACTTCATTATGACAAAAATGGGACAAATGATGCACAAAACACAGCCCCCAGAGCCATGAGGAAGCATATAAATCTGGGGTCCCCATTTTAAGTCTGTGAGCACCAGGAATGCAGTGATACTTGTCACACTAAAGCACTGATAACACCTGTGTTAGAACTTAACATTTGCTTCTGCTCTAACCCACCCAGCAAAACTAATGTATAATGGATAGTACAAAGGAAATTTACAAACAGAATACCTTCAGAAGTAGGTAAGGAATCTCAAAATAAGGCTTCATGTATTAGATGTGTATGATATCGATTACAGATTTGCCAGACAGGGACTACATTTAGATTTTAAGGTCTCAAAGCATGGAATACCAAGGACTATATTGGGAAAAGAAATGTATAGATGTGGTAAAACATTTCACCATGGGAATAGAAGGATTAAGATGATGTTAAAAAACACTAAAAGAAGGGACAGAATCATCACACAGTTCCTACATCATGGAACAGACAAAATTCTGATCAAAGGCCCTTGCAAGCTCTCCCCAGTTTAAGGATATAGATGAAGCATGGGTGGGTTCTAGAAAGTGTTCCTATAAAACAAAGCAGTCTCTGCTCCAGAAGGTCTTTGATCAAGAATACATAATTCTCAACTTATGAACAAAGGCACAGGCTAGGAAGAGCTTCAGAATAAAACTTATGTAGTACAAAACCTGTAAGAAATAACCACAACCACACAGTTATCTTTGCACACAATAAACACCTGGCACACAGTGGTCTGACATATATTAATAACACAGTAATGAAACAGAACTTGAATGCTACAAAAAACAGTACTGGTTATGCAAATAGCTAGCCTTTTATGAACTATGTTAGTTTAACCTCAAGCAAGCTCACATAGTAAAAGCACAGCACAACATTAAATGAAACAAGGATGTTTTTCAGTACGTTCTGGGGATCTCTTTATAGCTCATGTCATCAGTTCAACAAATTAATGAGAAGGGTGTCACTGGAGTTGTTCCATCTGTGGTAGCACTGCTCCCCATTTTGTGGTGATTCTTATCAATGAGGTGCTTCCACATATAACAGCACCAGGGTAGGTGTGGCTTATCCATAAACTTAACAACTGCCATTCAAATGTCCTACATAATGAAATGGAGGATTTCCTGTCAATTTACCATGGTGTCCTAGTATGACTCTGTGCATTAGTGTTGCAAAATCCATGATACAGACACTCACAGAAATTCATCTGACGCTGTATACTATATGACACGAGACGCAGTAAGAATTTCAAATGATCCAGTGGCAGCAACATCATGGTTCATGCATGGCATGTGTTTATGCAGACTGTCAAAACAATGTAACAGGATTGTGGCACATCGACAATGTGGCAATTCAGTTGTGTAGAACTGTGCCACAGTAATTGAAACTAATGTCTTTAAATACTGAAAGAGTCACTGACAGTATAACTATTAGTTTCTATAATTTGTAGGCTGTCAGCATTATTTTTATATTTATTTATTTTTTATTTAAAATGTTGTTTTTCAACTTTTCTGCTTATGTTTAATGAAAAATCTGTATGAGTGCACGTCAAATAAGACACATAAGCATTGGGTGGAGCAGTGTTGCAGCGTTTAACGTGGTTGCCTTACAGCAAGAGGTTCTCTGACTTAATTCTCAGTAGTGGTGTCTTCTGTGTGGAGTCTGCATGTCCTCCCTGCATTCATGTGGGTTTCCTTTGGGTGCTCCGGTTTCCTCCCACATTCCAAAGACATGCATCTGGAGTGTTTCTCACTGGGCTTCTGCTGAAAATAGGCTCTGTCCTAGTCAGACTTTTCCAGTCAACAAATGTGAAATAAATAAGTCATTAAGGCATCTGGAGTCTCTCTGGTATTTCAGTCATTAAGGTATCTGGAGGGTATCTGGCATTTCCTGTATGTGGGAAAGGAGATAAACTATGAAGGCTTTTCTCCAAAGTGTATCTCTGCAGTTAATCAGGCTATCCAGATGTAGACATCAGCAATTTAGTGCAGAAGATTAAGAGTATGTGCTGTTAGAAAGATGATTCCTATGTCTGTAGGTATGCCTCTGTTTTACCTGCTGTATGACTCAGAACAAGTCACCCCATAAGACAGCGATCCCAGACCAAGTCTCAGAAAGGTCCACAAACTTCAGTGCTTTATCCTGATTACAAACTATACATTACTATTTTGTGTTATATTGAAAACAATTTGAGATTGATATAACTGCCTATTGGAAATATGAGATCTGATGCTGAGGTCTCAACACTTGGAAAAATAAACTATAATTCAAATGGAAAACAACAAATTCTGAAGCTCTCTGTTAGAACTTCCAAGCATTCCTCTAGGATGTGCCTCTTCAGTGTACCCCTACATCCACACTAATTCCATAAGTCTGAGTTTGTAGTATGTCAGAGTAGGAGGAATGCTCCCAGATACTACAATCTCAGATAAGGAATGTGTTCCCCTCATTTTCACTTTTGTTCTCCTACTCCAAGTATCAAAATTACCTTGGAATTTCAATAAGCACCTGTTTTGCAGTGGTTTTCCATTGTTCATAGGTTCACAGGTTGGTACTAGGCTATCGGCCCTAGGGCCTATACAAGCCTAGCCATAACAATTCCCTAGCTATTTCTTCCCACAGTATTTACTTCCCTGGACCCCTGTCTAGCAGGGTGACTGACGTGATCCCCGGGGTGAATTTCCTAACTCCCATCCAATCATCAAGGTTCTTTTTGAAGAGGGCCAAATAGATGCTCTGCTTGATATGTATGGGCAGTCTAGTCCAGAGTCTGGGGAGTCTCTGGGTTAGTAACCTATCCCTCTAGCATGT